>NC_025994.2:32473497-32500231 GCF_000442705.2 Elaeis guineensis
CCAGATCTCATAATCCAGATGGGCAGCTATTGCAAGCATTATCCGAATAGATTTGAGCATTGCCACAGGGAAAAATCTCGTCATAGTCAATACCATAACGTTGACGATACCCCTTGGAGACCAGACGGGCTTTATAGGTCTCCACCTTTCCGTCTGCCCCTCTTCCTTTTGAAGACCCATTTACACCCAATGGGTTTAACCCCTTCAGGTGGGTCAACCAATGTCCATACATCGTTGACCTTCATGGACTCCATTTTGGATTTCATGGCTTCAAGCCATTTCTCGAAATCAGATCTCTGCATTGCATCCATATAGGTGATCAGATCCTCATTATTCTCATCAAGTTCGATGGGATCACCGTCCCGGATCAAGAAACCATAGTATCTGTCCGGCTGATGCGGTACTCTACCGGATCGCCTTAATGGTGCAGGTAATTGGGCTCCGGATCTGATCTAATCATATCTGACTCAGGTTCAGCTATTGGAGTCGGTCCTTCTACCTGTTGAACTTCATCAAGTTCAACCTTAGAGGCAACGGTTCCTTCACCAAGGAACTCCTTTTCTAAAAGATTCCTTAAGGCTGACGAACACCTTTTGTTTATCAGCATGGTAGAAAAATATCTTTTTGTCTCTTTGGGGTACCTATGAATGAGCATTTGTCAGACCTAGGTCCAAGTTTGTCTGTGACTAATCGTTTGACATAGGCTGGGCATCCCCAGACCCTAAGTGTGAAAGTGCTGGCTTACGTCCCGTCCATATCTCATATGGAGTCTTAATTACAGACTTACTTGGAACCCTATTTAACAGATAACAGGTCGATTCGAGTGCATATTCCTAGAAAGATATCGGCAAGCTAGCAAAACCCATCATGGATCGAACCATGTCTAACAGAGTCTGATTCCTCCTTTCAGACACACCATTATGCTGTGGTGTTCCTGGAGGAGTCCATTGGGAGAGAATCCCATTCTCTCCTAGATATGTGAGAAATTCACTAGAAAGGTATTCTCCTCCTCGATTAGATCGAAGAGTTTTAATACTCTTCCCAGTTTGTTTTTCTACTTCACTTCGGAATTGTTTGAATATTTCAAATGAATCCGACTTATGTTTCATCAGATAGACATATCCATATCGGGATAGGTCATCCGTGAAAGTTATGAAGTAAAAATATCCACCTCTAGCACTGATGCTCATGGGCCCGCATACATCAGTATGTACTAGGCTCAAGAACTTAGTTGCTCTCTCACCTTTTCCAGTAAAAGGTGACTTGGTCATTTTACCAAGAAGACAGGACTCACAGGTTAGAAGTAATTCACAATCACTGACTTCGAGGATTTCTTCTTGAGTCAATCTATTTATTCTGTTCTTGTTTATATGACCTAGCCTACAGTGCCATAAGTAGATATCTGACACACTTTCTAATCTAGGGTGCTTGCCAGTAGAATAGACTCTTATCGGGCTTGATCTTTCTGGTCTGGCCCTGCACTGATGTCCCAACCTGAACATGCACCTTCTTCACTTTCTTCTTCTTGTTCTTCTTCCCTTTCTTAAAAGGTCGAGAACCAGAAGATGAACCTCCCACTAAGTTCACCGACTTCTTGTGAAGTTGGTGATCCTTCTCAAAGTTCTGAAGCAACCCCAGTAATCCATGGTAGTTTACTTCAGGCTTTGTCATTCTTTAATGAGTGAGGAATGGGAGATAAGACTTGGGCAGCGAGTTCAGTATTGCATCTTTCCCAAGCTACTCATGCAAGGGAAAGCCGAGCTTGCTCAATCGTTCCATCAGCTCGATCATGTACAATACATGATCAGTGACAGAGGCACCATCCTGCATTTTGGCGTTGAAGATGGCACAACTAGTCTTGTGCCTCTTTATGTCATCGGGTGTGCCAAAGGCATCTTCCAACACTTGAAGTATGTCTTTTGGCTGAGCCATCTCGAATCTGTGACTAAACTCGTCACTCATAGCAGCCAGCATGATACAGCGCACCGTGGTCCGATCACTAAGCCACTTTTGGTAAGTGTCTCTGACTGTTCCACGTGCATTGACAGTTGGCTCATCAGGTGCAGGATCCATTATCACATATAGGATCCGTTCATGCTCCAGGACTATCTTCAACTTTTGGTACCAGCTACCGAAGTTGGGTCCCACCAACTTATCATTGTCCAACAATGATCGGAGCGATAGGGAAGTGGCCATATTTGCATAAAGGAGAACCATAACCTAATTAGTAATTGATTCATTAAACCTAAGGATTTTGACTTTAATCAAAAAGTTTCTCCCACTATTTTATTCAAGTTGGTAGCCTCTACCTCCAATTCGAAGAATTACCCTAATTCCTTAGTGGGTACTAGAATCCACTTAGACTGCACACAAGCCCAACTTTGGTTGGCCAACCCATGTACATCTAAGGGTAGGTTCATAACCAATTGTTTCTCTAAATAATTTCTAGTAATTTTAATTTTGCCCCAGAAACCTAATCAGTAGGCTTTGGCCTTCACTGTAAGGATCCGGTTAGGTCCAACCATTAACATGATCATACTTGGTGTATCTAACCAACGAATGATTAAGCCCATCTTTGGTTGGCTCACCTAACCACCATTAGAGGGATACTTCCAAGTCATCATATGATGAGTGATAATTCCATTAGTCAATAAGCACCAGGCCTTTGGGTCTACAATGATTATTGAGTTAATGGACTCATTATCAAACACCTTAATGGAGGCTATGACTCAGTTATCTTCATAACTTTATCATTTTAAGGACCTAATAATTTTAGAAGATTTAAATAATATAAAGGATGAGGTCAGATGAACCAGCTTATCATGATCCTCCCACTGGCTTCACCAAGTCAGCTTAAGGGAGACCATTAAAAGGGCTGGTCTAGGAGCACCTAAATCAGTCATACTGATTTACCTAGCTGACATGGGTCAGCTCGAATAGTCAAGTGATCCGATCAAAACATAATTTCACCAAGAGGCCAAGTAAGTTCGATCAGTGGGAGGGTCTGCCAAAGTTTGCCTTAGACACCATCAGAAATGACCATGTAAGCGGGCTTCCAATTAAAAACCACCGGTCTGGTTTACCTTAGACACCAACTGGTTTAATTAGTTTCGATTAAATCAACCTAACAGTTTGTGCTAGACCGCTTAGCCAAGAATCAAGTCCATTTGGTTCTCGTTAAAGACATGAACTTGACCAACTACAACTATTGTAATTGATCTAGAGAATCCTTGACCTAATCTAAGATAATAATTGATTAGATTTAGTCAATTCTCTAATTAAGTCCATCTTCAATCTAACCATAGGTCTAACCCAATTAATGGACCTAATTCTCACTAACCCATTAACCTAATGTGTTATGATTTGTGTCTTAGATTCTTCAATTCACAATCCTAGAACCTAATCAAATAACTTCTTAATTCTTAATTAAGTTTTGGGCTGAGGGTTGGGTTCGGCTTTTCAAAAAATAATTTTCATATTTGTAAAATAATTTTACAATATGATTCTACCAACCATATTGCATGTTTGATTCATAATCAAGATACAAGTGAAATAAACATGAAACTACTTTAGATCTAATCTAAACAGGTTCATGTAATTGAAACAGTTTCAACTTTAAACAATTTCTTTGCACAAAAATTATTAACAAAGAGATTTTATTTCAGATTTAAACATCTTTTATATCTAATAAATCATGAATTTAATCTAGATCATATCTAACAAATTTATGATTAAAGATAGATCTACACAAACTAGGACAACCTTTGCACTATAAGGGGTAAACCTTACAGCAAGACAACCTTGCAGTTCGTGATTGATCTAAAATTTTAATTTTAGATTTAATAATCAGATTATAAATTAGATCTAATCAAATAAATAATCTAAGCATGTATAAATAATCATGTAATAAAGAACCTAGGCTCTGATACCAATTGTAGAAACCAGATCTAGGGTTTCAGGGTTAGATCTTGAAACTTTTTCAAGATCATACAGCGGAAGACTAAAATAAATCAAAATTTATTTTTTAAAATTAGAGAATCTCTAGATCTAAGATTCTATTACATAATTATTATATAGCATTAAATCAAAAATTAAAATATATAAATATAGCATGAACTACATGTTGATCATATCAACATGTTTCTATACCACATCTAATGTATGTATTAAACAATAGATCAGATCTATTACCTTGCAAGTTAGATGCTCTAACCTCGCTGATCCAGGCTTAAGGATAATGTTGCAAGCCGCACACGTATCCGACCTCTAGGAGTCATCCACACGAGCCCACGAATCTTGATCAGAAGTCCTGCTTCAGGAAATCAGCACAGTATGCTAGTACTGCACTGATTCTTCTTTGATGGTTGATCAGGTACCTCCTTCTTCTTGATTTGGACTCTTCCAAAGATGAAAAGTAGAAGGAGGAGTTTCAGATCTAAGATGCTCTTAGGAAACTTAAGATGGAGGGAGGAAAGATATGAAAATAAATAACCCTAGAAGAAGACCCTCTTCTTCTTCTCGTTTCTCTCTCTAGACATAATAACTTGTGTCTTTTATATCTCCATGATCCAAAGGTATTTCTCTCTAATTTTTAGATGGCTCAAAGGTCTCTCAAATCTCTATCTTCTTCAAAAATTTTATAAAGAAACTATTTTTATACAGAGAGATATGATAGAGTCCTTGTCTAGGTCAAATACCTAGTCAAGGCTTATCCAAACATGGCAAGTTAAGGGGCGCCCAACTCTTGAGCACCTCCTCCATATTTTCATGCATGGATCACCAGCAAAGGGGTTAGAATGTATACCTTAAAATCCACGAAAATTTTAAAAAAAGTTTGGATAAATTCGGTGCAAAATTGAAAGAGTTTTGGATTTCTAAAACTCTATCTCATAGAATTCAAAATCCAAACTTATTCCTTTTTGATTTGATCCAAACCACCTTCCATGTAAGAAAGAAGAGAGGAAACCTTTTGTGAATATGGAAGAGACCTGGGAGAGGGCTTTTGTCATACAAAATAAGTGGAAATTGGCATTGAATAAGAGAGAGGGCGTGGGGAAGGCTTATGTGGCGCAAGGTGGAATCCTAGTCTTACTAGGATTCTATCTCATGACTTGTTTTAATTTGGTTTCCCAAACCAAATCAAATCAAAATTAGATCAACCCAATTAAAATCAGTCTTAACCCAATTAAGAACTTAATTTAATCAGATTAAATTAGATTTAAATCTGATTTAATTTTCTAATCAAATTAGAAATTAGATTGATCCAAGTCCTAGTTGAACTAGGACTAGTTTTTCCTTGCACTTGGCTTATCCAATAAACCAATTGGACTTGATCCAATCAAGCCCAAACTAAATCTAATTAAATAATATTTAATTAGACTTAATCTCAGCCCTTTGGCTTAATCAAATTAAGCCAATTAACAATCGAATTGCTAATCGATCCTCCTGCAACACTTGCACTGGGTTAAATGTCAATCGTATTGATCATTTAACCCTAGAACGATTCTTAATCGTTGATCAACTATTCGATCGGATCATGAACTCTAATATGTGTGACCTCATAGGTCCAAACCTAAGTCGGTAGCATAGGAATAAATTTTTGTACCAATCGAAGTGACCATCTAGCAATGGTACCCGACGATCGGATAGGTCGAATGTATAGAACAACATCCTTAGAACCCATGCGGATATAGTTTTCATATAATTCATCCCCTTGACCAAAATAATCATAGGACACCCCAGAGTTCAACTGTCAACTCTGATCAGGTTGTCCACATTATATTTCTAAATATCAAATCCATCTAATGGATTACCCTGGCCAAGGTTTTGCTAAATTGAAATACAGCGATTCATTCTTCTCCAACTCTTGGAGTGGTCAATCCCATCTCGATCACACTCTGACTTCGCAAGTACTTGACTATGCCCAGAAGCCTTCCATCCCTGAATTAAAAATTCAGTTAGTCCAGTACCAAAGCACAGTGAGTTGCTTGCAAGTCACTGAGGTGATCTCAAGTCTAAGGGACACTTATACCTATATCCCATCAGAGACATTCTCGACAGCAGAATACTCTGGAGTTGGTCATGTTCAATGATGATGTACCAGTACATCTCATCTGTATGCCATACCAGTGTCTCCACACTCTTTGGTTAAGAGGACAACCAACCCATATGGCCTACAGCGACCTATGCTCGATAGAAGCTGTCGTCCTTATTAACAGCCTATCATTTGGTCGTGAACTATTTTAAGGACTAATCGATAAATCCTCTCTTTATCGAATCTAAATAGTCCTAAAGACTTCATCATAACAATGGAGTTCATTAGAAGATGAAAGCTTATAATGAAAATGCCAAATATATTTTATTTATTAATAAATCAATTACAATACTTGGTTGCCCAACCGTCAACAGCTTGACGATTGGCTTTTTGAGACACATTTCCCAACAATAAGAATCCCCTCAATTTTAACCACTGTTGGTGCCAACACTGGATAAGCACACTGAGATTGGCACCCCATAGTCCAAGTCAATCAAGGGATCAGAGTCCTCATTTCATGGGACTCTATCCTTATCCACTTGGGGCGCACACCCAATCTGATCTTGGTTCTCACTTTGAGGCCTAATTTAGCAGGTAGACACTCCACAAAAATTCTCCAATGACCTCTTTTCAAGTGGCCTTCAGTTTAAGATCCATAAGTCAACGTTTGACCGATGTCCTAAAATAGAAATGACAGGTGACAGGAATTAGCAAGTGTTGTCTTAAATTCATCTCATGAATTAAGATAAATTTTTTTTGAGCTGGACTGACTCCAGTCAGACTGAGAGAAACCTTCTCAAGGTTCTCTGGGTGAGTCAAATCATATTTGGCTCAGTTGAGATGAAAAAGATTGCACGAAGAGAAAGTTAGGCTCAATCGTGTGCTAACACGATTTTCTTGAACCTAATTGGATCTAATCCAAATCAATCGAACTGGACTAGCTCAATTGATGACATCCAGACCCTAACTCTTATTTGTGTGATTCAGTTAGGTTCATTTTCGTATGATAATGAGACATGTCGTGATCTCATCATCGACATTATCGAAACTCCTTTCGATGGACCAGAACTCTTCTGATTCAGACAATTAGAATGATCGATCATCAAGATCATTCTAATTGCTCCCAAAATCCATCAGTGACACCTAGTAGTATATGGTAACAACCCATCAGAAATGAAGATGAACCTCTCGGTGCAGCTACCTGTGTGATTGAGTTCCTCTATTATGAGTCCCGACTGAATTAGGGTTAAGGTGAACTTGTCAAACCCAACATCAGTCATATGAATCAATCGATCGATCCAAGTCTGATGTGAAACCTTAATAGAAAACTTTTTTTCATTATTTCACTCTGCCATGGCCATGGGCTTAAGGACTCGATCTTTCGATCATCATAGGACTACTCCTCTCATCTATCAAGGTGATAGATCCCATCTTGGTGCAATCTGGTTCCTACAATGAATATGCTACAGCCAACATACACCTCAGGGTTCCGAATGGCTAGGAGATCGAGTTATGGTGTATTCAAAATATAACACACTCAAGGTGAATTGTCGATGTACCTTAGGTCAAAGAACTAGACACACAGCTGCAGCATCGAGCTAGTCATCAACGAGAAGGTAGACTTCCTTATGACTGCTCGAGGTGGTCACGCTCAGTACTCTCGTTCTCAACGAATACCTGTACTCTCACTCCGATGTCTCCATATCATAGACTCAAGACTCATCTACCCTAAGGAAGCGATCGTACACCAACCTTCCAGATCGATCACGATCCTCGTGATGATCCTATGGTCAGGAGCTGTTTATGAGTTAGTTATGTAAATTCATGCCTTAAATTTTTAATTCTTGAAAATATGAATTAACATTCCTACTAACTCAAATGATGTATCATAGATATAATGTACACAATGTGATAGTAGAATAATCTTTTTATTTATTTATAGTCAAAATTATAAATTTATCCTTACATTTATACAGGAATGTGTCAGCCAATCTGGCATCTAGGGCACACATCTAACACCACATGTCCCTCTCTATTGGCACATCCCTTCTACCTCACACCCAAGGCTATTGGGCATCCCTCTTTTGTTGGTTTCTAAAGCATGGTAGCAGCACAAAGTAAGAGAGAAAAATAGGAGAAAAGAGAAGAAGATTCGAAGAAAGGAATTGCGAAACAAGTATGCGATTTGATTATAATCTAAATTTTTGTATATGTCAATTTCAGTACATGAACTAGATCCTTGTGGTTTTATATTTTTATGCATGCATGATTCAAATTAAAAGTATTTTAATCTTATATTCTACTATGGTATTTAGAAAATAAAGTTTTGAAACATACATGCATGCCCCATCCCAAATCTCGAATTCTAACAGTGGTATCAGAGCCACGTATTTCATATTACTGAAATTGTCATACATGTTTTGAAAAAAATTTTAAAATTTGATTTTTTTTTTCTTGATACATGAGATGTATAGATGAATCTTTAAATCTGATATTTTATTTTAATTTTAATTTTAGAATATATAGTTGATATGTCAATACATGCATAGATCTGAATATTGATCTAGAATTATTTCTAGTTTATGTTCACATGATATGTAGATACATGCATGAATCTGAAATTTTATATGATCTGATTTATAATTCATATATGAGATATGTGATTACATATTTAGATCATAAAATTACTTTTTATATGATCCATGATTAGTACATGAGATATATGATATCATGTAGTAGATCTAAATTTTATTTAGATCTGAATTTTACATGCATATATGTGATATATGTTTGTATGTTAAATCTAAAAATTATTTTCATGATTTAAAACTTACTTTTGATATAAAAAATTTAGATCTAAAATTTAATTTTAAAATCTAAAATTTATATTTGTGCATGAAGATTTTAGTTATAGAAAAATCAAAAATTAGGTCATATAATAGGATTGCATCTAAGATTTTTGATTTGAGTCATATGGATCTAATTCGATTAAGTAATTGATCAAATCAAGTGTTGATTAAGGTCAAATCAATTAAGTTAAATGATCATACAATTATTGTTGATCAAATTAATTGAGTCACATATGTAGAATCAATTAACCTAAGAATCTAATTTGGCTCTATGGTTTAAGCTTGATTCGCTTGAGTTAACCTATTTAGATCGATTGACCTATTGATGTCTCAGGCAAGTAATTGAGATGTGGTTATTTAATTAGTTTCATTCACTTACCTAACTAATTTATTGGTGTCTAAAAAAAGCAATTGGGGGACCCCCACCGATCTCAACTTATCTAGCCAATTTGGAAGATTGAGTCTTAAATTGGGTTGCTTAGCGGTTTGATTTAGTCCATGTCAATTATATCGATCATATAATGACTGATTAGATAAGACTTAAACCTAAACCTCCTTACAAATATTAAGCCTATAGGTCATCCACCATTATAGATGTGCGGACGTGCTACCGATGTTGATTGTTCTCGACTGGTCACAGTGGTTCAGTTGCATCGGGAGCACACAACCACTCTATTAGCAAAGAGTTGCTCTAGGGTAAGGATGGGGTTGGGCCCAATAACTGTTAGGTGAGGGATCCAATGACGGCCTTATACCTGCTTGTGAACAGTGGGTCGGACTTAACTAAGAAATATGGACAATAACTGTTAGGTGAGCCCACATGACTTAGAGATCAAGTTACTGCAACATGCTTAGAGAAGCATCTGGGCAAAGAGTTGCTGATGCATTGATGTGCATATTATCAATAACTATTAGATGAGGTACATGGCATCGGTGGGACCACAGTACCCACTAGAAATCTTTTATCATATTAGAATTTTTATTTTCTTCTCAGAGAGTGGAGGGATCTGATAAATTAGTGGGAGTCATTGTTTGCATCTTAAAGTCCCTAGAAGTAAATATAACAATTAAGTATAAAAGTCTAACTTGAATCTCTATTCTCATAGTTAAATAATGTCAGCCTCAAACCCTTTAGCTCGCATCCTTGAAACCAATCATTTGATCAGTACAAATTACAAAGACTGGCTCAAAAATTTCAGGATTGTTTTGATCTTTAAAAAATTAGGTCATATACTCAATCAAGAATTCATAGTATTACCAAACCATCCTACTACTGAGCAAAAGGTTGCTTTCGAGAAGTAGACGGATGAAGATAGTCAGATTAAGTGTTATGTGCTATGTCTATATCAAACGAGTTGTAAAGCCAGTATGAGCATATGCCTACTGCTAGGGCTATGATCACTCACCTGTAAAAGTTGTATGGTGAGCAGAATCATACTACGCACTTCAAAGTATCCAAGAGACTCTTTAATCTGAAGATGCACGAAGGACAATCTGTCCATGAACACTGTATGACGGTGATCAAGGATATTGAGGAGCTTGGAAAGCTCGGGCTAGAAATACAAAAAGAATTATAGATGGATCTGATCTTTCAATCTCTTATGAGTTTATATAGTCAATTTATTATAAATTTTTATATGAACAAGCTTGATTGCACTATACTCGAATTGGTCAACATCTTGATCACTACGGAGGGAATCTTGAAGAGTTCAAAAGACACTGTTCTCACTGTGGAGCGGACTTCTTCCAAGAGAAAGTCTACTGAGAAAAAGAAGGCAAAATTTGCTAAGAAGCAGAAGAAGAAGAACAGGCCAAAGAAGAAAGTTTCTAAGAAGGTTGAAGCAAAAGAAAAATATTTTCACTGTCATGCTGAAGGCCACTGGAGGAGGAACTATCCAAAATACCTGAAGAGCCTAAAGACCAAAAAGGATGATAAACCTTCTGAAGATATGCTCGTAATTGAATCTAACCTTATGATTTCTTCTACTTCTAATTGGGTATTAGACTCTGGCTTGAGTGTTCATATATGTACCTCAATGCAGGGTCTGATAGAAAATAAGAGGTTGAGGAAATATAACATGATCCTTCGGATCAGCAATAAAGCAAAAGTTACTGCAGAGATCGTTGGCACTTACCCTCTTAGATTACCATCTGGTGCTAGATTAGATTTTAAGGACTGTTATTATGTTTCTGTAGCTAGTCAAAATTTAATTTTCGTATCTGTGCTAGCATAGGAAGATTTTAAAATTAGTTTCAATAAAGACTTTTATTCTATTTATTTATGAAATAAATTGATTGCACGAGGTCTTTTAATTGACAGTCTTTATCACTTGCATATTGATGCAAAGTTGAACTTAAACGAGCAAATAGTGAGTGCTATAGGCCAAAAAAGATCTAGAGATGAAATTAACCAGAAGTACTTGTGGCACCATACACTAGGTCATATTGGAGAGGACAGGATAAATAGACTGAAAAAGAATGGGATCCTTGGCTCTCTTAATCTAGAGTCGTATCCAGCTTGTAAATCTTGCCTTCGAGAAAAATGGATCAAGTTACCCTTTGTAGGACATGGAGAAAGGACCACTGAGTTGCTTATTCTGGTACATACAGACATGTGTGGACCATTTGATATATAGGCTAGGAGTGGTTGTACCTACTTCATTACCTTTATCGATGATCTGTTTAGGTACTGGTATGTGTATCTGATGAAACACAAGTCTGAGATCTTTGAAAAGTTCAAAGAATTCAGACATGAGGTAGAAAAATAAACTGATAAACCCATTAAGGTTCTTCGATCTGATTAAGGAGGTGAATACTTTAGTCGAAAAGTTTTAAGATATCTTAAGGACAACGACATAGTCTCTCAATAGACTCCTCTTGGAACACCTCAACTCAACAGGGTATTCGCAAAGAGGAACAAGGCCTTATTGGATATGGTCAGATCCATGATGAGCTTCACTGATCTATCCTTATATCTTTGGGGACATGCCTTGTTAACCGCCATTCACTTGTTGAATAGGGTTCCATCAAATTCCGTTCCTACCATACCGTATGAGATATGGTTCGGTAAGAAGCCGAGTCTAGGTTATCTTAAGACTTGGAGATATCCGATCTATGTCAAGAGATAGATGGTGGATAAGTTAGAGGATAGATCTATTATAGCTCAATTTATAAGGTATCCAAAAGAATCCATTGGATACTACTTCTATTTTCTACAAGATCATAATGTGATCATATCGAAATGCCATATTCCTAAAAAAATAGTTTATCTAGGATGGTGGCAGTGGGAGGTTAGTTAAGCTCAAAGAGAAGGTCTCTGAAGAGCAAAGAGTTATAGATCCTCAGAAATTTATTGTTCATAAGCCAGTAGTAGACACTCCTCAACCACCTCGTAGATCTAGCAAAGTCTCTTGACCTCTTGAAAGGTATATGGATATGCTTACGGAGGAAGTAAAGAAAATATTTTTTATCGAAGATAGAGGTCATAGTGATGATCCTAATACCTTTGACGAGATGATGTCTGATATCAATTTTGAGAAATGATTAGATGCGATAAAGACAAAAATTGACTCGATGCTTTCAGTCTAGACCTTAGTGGATCCACCTCAGCGTATTGTACCCATTAGGTATAAATGAATTTACAAAAAAAAATTAATATCGATGGTAAGATAGAGACCTATAAAGCTAGGCTTGCGGCTAAAGATTATAGTCAGCGTGAGGGCATTGACTATCAGAAAACCTTCTCGTCCGTGGCCATGCTGAAATCCATCCACACTCTGCTTGCTATTGCAGCTTATTATGATTATGAAATCTGACAGATGGATGTAAAAATTATCTTCCTGAATAGATATCTTGAGGAAGATATCTATATGGAGCAGCCCTTGGGTTTCACATATGGTGATGGTGATCACAGAGTTTGCAAGTTACAAAGATTCATATACGAATTAAAGTAAGCTTTTCGAAGTTGAAATCATCATTTTAATGAGATAACCAAATCATTTGATTTCATCAAAAAATGAAGAGGAACTATGTGTATATAAAAGGGTCTGTGGGAGTGCAATAACATTCCTCATATTGTAAGTGGATGATATTCTCCTTATTAGAAATGATATTCTCATGCTGATCACGATCAAAAGATAGTTGTCCAAGAAATTCTTCATGAAAGACCTTGGGAAAGCATCCTGTATTCTCAGAATAAAGGTCTATAGGGATAGACCTAAATGGATGCTAAGCCTATCACAAAAGTTATACATAAAGAAAGTGCTGAAGAGGTTCAGCATGAAAAACTTCAAAAGAGGACTTTTACCTCTTAAGCATGGTATTAATCTTTCCAAAATGATGTATCCGACTATATCTGAGGAGGTACAGTGCATGAGTAGGATTCTTTATATCTCAATCATAGGAAGTCTCATGTATATCATGCTGTGTACTCGATCTGATATTGTCCTTACTGTGAGTGTCATGAGTAGGTAACAGTCGAATCTAGGTGAGGAGCACTAGATAGCTATGAAGAATATCTTTAAGTACTAAAGAAGGACTAAGAATTTATTCTTGATCCTTGGAGGAGATTCTGAGTTCCAAGTCGGAGGGTATACTGACTCAGTCTTCATGTCTGATCCTGATGATAGAAAGTCTACGTCAGGATATGTGTTCATTTACAATAGTGGCACAGTTAGCTGGAAGAGTTCCAAGCAACCCATCATAGCGGATTCGACCACAAAGGCTGAGTATGTCACTGCTTTAGATGCTGCAAAGGAAGGCTTTTAGTTTAAGAAGTTCATCATGAAACTTAAGGTTATGACATAGGAAGCCATACCACTCTACTGCAACAACAATGGAGCCATAGCACTTGCTAAGGAGTCGAGATCTCATCAGAAATCAAAGCACATCGAGCGGCGGTATCATATCATATGTGACTACCTCGAAAAGAAACGTATCGAGGTGCGAAGAGTAGACTCTGTGGACAACGTGGAAGACCTGCTGACTAAGCAGTTGAGCCAATCAAAAATGAAAGTCTACTTTGAGAAGATGGGACTTAGATTTGTAGCCAATTGGCTTTAGTCCAAGTGGGAGTTTGTTAGATATATGTCCTGAAAGCCAATATGGCTGACACATTGTAATAACTTTAAGACACAATTTTATACTTAATATATTAATTTGATCAATAAAAGGATAAGTTTATTTTTTATTCAAGTATGATGTGTCCTTGAATCGTCCATGGAATTAACCTTCGATACATATTCTCAAGGTGTTGAGAATTAGAGACATGTATTTGATTCCTAAATATTTTTGATCATAAGATCATCATGAGGATGGTGATCGATCCAGATAGACTGGTGCATAGATCACTTCCTTCAGGATAGATGAGTCCTTGATCTACAGTATAAAGAACTAGACGACGAGTGCAGGTAGTTGTTAGAGAACAACTAGTATTGAGTGTGACCATACGAGAGATCACTTGGATTTCTATTCAATCGTCAGTGATCATCTCGATGCTGTAGTTGTGTGAATAGTCTTTTAACTTGAGATTGTACTACTGCATGTAGTGAGGCTACTGGAGTTTTACTGACACATAAATATGGATCTCAATGAGTCCTTATCGTGGATATTGGCGACAGTTGGTCCACTGTAGAAGTAGGGTGCACATCAAGATAGAATCTATCATCTTTGATAGAGAGGAGTACTCTTATAGAATTTGAAAGGCTAAGTCCAAGAATCTATGACCATAGTAGTGTGATTGATGGGAAAAAAATTTCATAGAAATCACATTTGTACTTGAGCTAATCGAATCTATCATATAACTAATGTTGAGATTTGATGATTTATCCATGACCTACTATCAAGTTGAGACTCACGATAGAGGGACTGAATCATATGTTAACTATACCTAGAGGTTTATTTCAGTTCTACTGAGGTTCCACTACATACTATTAGGTGTCATTGTTAAATTGTGAGAGCTCATTAGGGTTATTCTGGATATACAATCCTTGATGAGTTAGAGTAGAATTATTCCGACCCATTGAAAAGAGTTTCCATGATACTTTGATAGAGATCATTGTATATCTCACTATCAGATAGAATTGAATCTATGGGGTCACATAACAAAGAGATTAGACTTAAAATTAGCAATTGAGCTTATGAAGTGTCAATTGGGTTTAGAAAAACTCAATTGGGTTCAAGGTAACCTTGCTAGCACAAGGTTGGATCCAATTCTTCTTTTCATTTGGATTTCTTATTTGATAAGATAATTCAAACTTAATTATCTACTAATAATCTAAATGAATAAGATTTATTTGACTCTAATTATTGGGTGTCTAAGATTTTGAATCATATGAATTAAGGTGCAAGTCCCTTATCAATTTTCTTATTAGTTATTATGGAGTGCCACCTTGATTTGATCAAGTTGGGCATGTTCTATGATTAGAGGGCTTTTTAATCTGATATGGGGTATCCCTTGGGTGTAAACGAGAGCATGTTTAATTGGGTGCAAGGGCTCCAAGAGTTGGCACCTAATAGAATTCCTAATGTAAGTTACATAACTTAAGTTATTAGGAAACCTAATGCAAGTACGACTTGTACTATGAGATTGAATAAGATTCAATCCTCATGACTATTGAAGGGACCTCTCCTTAGGTCCCTAGAGCATCCAAACCAGTAGCCCTCCATGCCTAAAAGGTGCCCCAATAACCTCTCTTCTTCTCCCTCCCTCCTCCCCTCTCTTCTCCTTGGGACATCCCACACATCTCCCTTTGTTGGGGCATCCCTTCTTTCTCATGCCCAAGACTGAAAGAAGAGTACTCTATAAGCCAATCGCAAGTATGTTATGATAGAACTTTTCTTTATAATTTTTCAACTCATGAAATGATATTTATTATTTGAGACATTGATTCATAATATTAGCTGTATCTTATTATGTCTAAGATTATGATAAACTCCAAAGATTAGGATAATAATTTTAAGAGACATGAATGAGTTATGCTAGTGAGATCTAAAATCATAAAATCTTAATCTTAAACATTTTTTATCGTAGGAGCATTGAGTCGGAGATCAATATTTCAGATAGACTAGCACATCCTATGTATGCTCGATGGAGAGGGTAGCAGATCTCACTAGCCACTTGTGTGGGACACTAATACAAAGAGTGGGTGCTCATTGAAAAATGAGTCCACTAAATTGACTCGATGAAAGAAAACATCTTATGGAAGCCTTACTTGCTGTCAAAGATGGTTCTCTAAGTGAGAGTTATGCAAGTGATTCTTAGATCTGAGACCACCATAGAATCTTGTGCACATGAATCCATACTTTGGTTCATATCTAGGTATGGCATTAAGATATGTATGGAATATTCTAGATATGGTAGAGTATGTATGGAGGTTGTGAGTAGGTCAACATGGAATCGATCACTCCTAGTAAGAGGAGATTGCATCTTGTGTATTCTCAATCCTAGATGACTTGGAACAAGTCTTTTGGCCAAAAGTAGAAAGGAGATTACAAAGAGTTTCTAATATTTTTTTATTAGAATCATCATTGGTTAATTGAGAATCGATATGAATATCTATTTGAGTTTGACATGATTCCATACTTATGAACATATTCAGGGTGTAGGGATGATCGAAGGATTGAATTGCATGGTAACTTACCACTAAAGGATATATTTAGTATTTTCATCAAATTTTACATCTGAGTAGTCATGATATGTGTTGGGAAATATGTCCCAAAAAGCCAATCCTCAAGTTGTTGATGGTTGAGCAACCAAGTATTGTAATTGATTTGTTAATAAATAAAATATATTTGGCATCTTCATCATAAGCTTTCATCTTCTAATGAACTCTGTTATTATGATGAAGTCCTTAGGACTATTTAAGTTCGATAAAGAGAGGATTTATCGATTAGTCCTTAAAACTGTTCACGACCAAATGATAAGCTATTAATAAGGACGACAGCTTCTATCGAGCATAGGTCGCTGTAGGCCATATGGGTTGGTTGTCCTCTTAACCAAGGAGTGTGGAGACACTGGTATGGCATACAGGTGAGATGTAAGGGTACATCATCATTGAACGTGACCAACTCCAGAGCATTCTGCTGTCGAGAATGTCTCTGATGGGATATAGGTATAAGTGTCCCTTAGACTTGAGATCGCCTCAGTGACTTGCAAACAACTCACTGTGCTCTGGTACTGGACTAACTGAATTTCTAATTCAGAGATGGAAGGCTTCTGAGCACAGTCAAGTACTTGCAAAGTCAGAGTGTGATCGAGATGGGATTGACCACTCCAAGAGTTGGAGAAGAATGAGTCGCTGTATTTCAATTTAGCAAAACCTTGGCCAGGGTAATCCATCAGATGGATTTGATATTTTGAAATACAATGTAGACAACCTGATCAGAGTTGACAGTTGAACTCTGGGATATCCTATGATCATTTTGGTCAAGGGGATGAATTATATGAAAACTATATCCATATGGGTTCTAAGGATGTTGTTCTACACATTCGACCTATCCGGTCGTCGGGTACCATTGCTAGATGGTCACTTCGATTGGTATAAGAATTTGTTTCTATGCTACCGGCTTAGGTTCGGACCTATGAGGTCACACACATTAGAGTTCATGATCCGATCGGATGGTTGATCAACGATTAAGAATCATTCTAGGGTTAAATGATCAATACGATTGACATTTAACCCAGTGCAAGTGTTGCAGGAGGATCGATTAGCAATTTGATTGCGAATTGGCTTAATTTGATTAAGCCAATGGGCTGAGATTAAGTCTAATTAAATATAATTTAATTAGATTTGGTTTGGGCTTGATTGGATCAAGTCCAATTGGTTTATTGGATAAGCCAAGTGCAAGGAAAAAACTAGTCCTAGTTCAACTAGGACTTGGGTCAATCTAATTTCTAATTTGATTAGAAAATTAAATCAGATTTAAATCTAATTTAATCTGATTAAATTAAGTTTTTAATTAGGTTAAGACCTATTTTAATTGGGTTGATCTAATTTTGATTTGATTTGGTTTGGGAAACCAAATTAAAACAAGTCATAAGACAGAATCCTAGTAGGACTAGGATTCCACCTTGCGCCACATAAACCTTCTCCACACCCTCTCTCTTATTCAATGCCAATCTCTACTTATTTTGTGTGACAAAAGCCCTCTCCCAGATCTCTCCCACATTCACAAAAGGTCTCTTCTCTTCTTTCTTACATGGAAGGTGGTTTGGATCAAATCTAAAAGGAATAAGTTTGGATTTCGAATTCTATGAGATAGAGTTTTAGAAATCCAAAACTCTTTCAATTTTGCACCGAATTTATCCAAATTTTTTTTGACTTTTAGGGTATACATTGTGCACCCTTTGTTGATGATCCATGTATGAAAATATAGAGGAGGTGCTCAAGAGTTGGGCGTCCCTTAACTTGCCATGTTTGGATAAGCCTTGACTAGGTGTTTGACCTAGACAAGGACTCTATCATATCTATCTATATAAGACAAGTTTCTTTGTGAAAGTTTAGGAGAAGTCAGAAATTTGAGAGATCTTTGTGTCATCCAAAAATCAGAGAGAAATACCTTTCGGTCGTGGAGATATAAATGATACAAGTTTGGGTGTCTAGAGAGAAAAATGTGAAGAAGAAGAGGGTCTTCTTCTAAGATTTTTGTTTTCATATCTTTCCTCCCTCCATCTTAAGTTTTCTGAGAGCGTCTCAAATTTGAAACTCCTCCTTTTACTTTCCATCTTTGGAAGAGTTTAAATCAAGAAGAAGGAGGCACCTGATCAACCATCAAAGAAGGATCAGCGCAGTACTAGCATACTGTGCTGATTTCCTGAAGCAGGACTTCTGATCGAGATTCGTGGGCTCGTGTGGACGACTCCTAGAGGTCGGATGTGTGTGCAGATTGCAACATCATCCTCAAGCCCGGATCAGCGAGGTTAGAATGTCTAACCTGCAAGGTAATAGATCTGATCTATTATTTAATACATACATTAGATGTAGTATAGAAACATGTTGATATGATCAACAAGTAGTTCATGCTGTATATATATATATTTTAATTTTTGATTTAATGCTATATAATAATCATGTAATAGGATCTTATATCTAGGGATTTTTTGATTTTAAAAATAATTTTTTATTTATTTTAATCTTCCACTGTATGATCTTGAAAAAGTTTCAAGATCTAACCCTGAAACCCTAGATCTGGTTCCTACAATTGGTATCAGAGCCAGGTTCTTTATTACATGATTATTTATACATGCTTAGATTATTTTTTAGATTAGATTTAATTTATAATCTGATTATTAAATCTAAAATTAAAATTTTAGATCAATCACAAACTGCAAGGTTGTCCTGCTGTAAGGTTTATCCCTTACAGTGCAAAGGTTGTCCTAGTTT
Source organism: Elaeis guineensis (assembly GCF_000442705.2). Taxonomy (NCBI): domain Eukaryota; kingdom Viridiplantae; phylum Streptophyta; class Magnoliopsida; order Arecales; family Arecaceae; genus Elaeis; species Elaeis guineensis. The sequence goes on from NC_025994.2 coordinate 32,492,763, forward strand.
GTGTAGATCTATCTTTAATCATAAATTTGTTAGATATGATCTAGATTAAATTTATGATTTATTAGATTTAAAAGATGTTTAAATCTAAAATAAAATCTCTTTGTTAATAATTTTTGTGCAAAGAAATTATTTAAAGTTGAAATTGTTTCAATTACATGAACCTGTTTAGATTAGATCTAAAGTAGTTTCATGTTTATTTCACTTGCATCTTGATTATGAATCAAACATGCAATATGGTTGGTAGAATCATATTATAAAATTATTTTACAAATATAAAAATTATTTTTTGAAAAGCCAAACCCAACCCTCAGCACAAAACTTAATTAAGAATTAAGAAGTTGTTTGAATAGGTTCTAGGATTGTGAATTGAAGAACCTAAGACACAAACCATAACACATTGGGTTAATGGGTTAGCGGGAATTAGGTCCATTAATTGGGTTAGACCTATGGTTAGATTGAAGATGGACTTAATTAGAGAATTGACTAAATCTAATCAATTGTTGTCTTAGATTAGGTCAAGGATTCTCTAGATCAATTACAATAGTTGTAGTTGGTCAAGTCCATGTCTTTAACAAGAACCAAATGGACTTGATTCTTGGCTAAGCGGTCTAGCACGAACTGTTAGGTTGATCTAATCGAAACTAATTAAACCAGTTGGTGTCTAAGGTAAACCAGACCGGTGGTTTTTAATTGGGAGCCTGCTTACCTGGCCATTTCTGATGGTGTCTAAGGCAAGCTTTGGCAGACCCTCCCACTGATCGAACTTACCTGGCCTCTTGATGAAATTATATTTTGATCGGATCACTTGACTATTCGAGCTGACCCATGTCAGCTAGGTAAATCAGTGTGACTGATTTAGGTGCTCCTAGACCAGCCCTGGTCTCCCTTAAGCTGACTTGGTGAAGCCAGTGGGAGGATCATGATAAGCTGGTTCATCTGACTTCATCCTTTATATTATTTAAATCCTCTAAAATTATTAAATCTTTAAAATGACAAAGTTATGGAGATAACTGAGTCATAGCCTCCCATTAAGGTGTTTGATAATAAGTCCATTAACTCAGGAATCATTGCAGACCCAAAGGCCTGGTGCTTGTTGACTAATGGAATTATCACTCATCATATGATGACTTGGAAGTGTCTCTCTAATGGTGGTTAGGTGAGCCAACCAAAGTTGGGCTTAATCATTCGTTGGTTAGATACACCAAGTATAATCATGTTAATGGTTGGACCTAACTGGATCCTTACAGTGGAGGCCAAAGCCTACTGATTAGGTTTCTGGGGCAAAATTAAAATTACTAGAAATTGTTTAGAGAAACAATTGGTTATGAACCTACCCTTAGATGTACATGGGTTGACCAACCAAAGTTGGGCTTGTGTGCAGTCTAAGTGGATTCTAGTACCCGCTAAGGAATTAGGGTAATTCCTCGAGTTGGAGGTAGAGGCTACCAATTCGAATAAAATAGTGGGAGAAACCTTTTGATTAAAGTTCAAATCTTTAGGTTTAATGAATCAATTACTAATTAGGTTATGGTTCTCCTTTGTGCAAATATAGCCACTTCCCTATCACTCCAATCATTAAGTTGGTGGGACCCAACTTCGGTAGCTGGTACCGAAAGTTGAAGATAGTCTTGGAGCATGAACGGATCCTATATGTGATAATGGATCCTACACCTGAGGAGCCAGCTGTTAATGCACGTGGAACAGTCAGAGACACTTACCAGAAGTGGCTCAGTGATCGGACCACGGTGCGCTGTATCATGCTGGCTGCCATGAGCGACGAGTTCAGTCACAGATTCGAGACGGCTCAGCCAAAGGATATGCTTCAAGTGTTGGAGGATGCCTTTGGCACACCCGATAATGTAGAGAGGCACAAGACTAGTTGTGCCATCTTCAACGCCAAAATGCGGGATGGTGCCTCTGTCACTGATCATGTATTGTACATGATCGAGCTGATGGAATGATTGAGCAAGCTCGGCTTTTCCTTGCATGAGCAGCTTGGGAAAGATGCAATACTGAACTCGCTGCCCAAGTCTTATCTCTCATTCCTCACTCATTATAGAATGACAAAGCCTGAAGAGAACTACCACGGGTTACTGGGGTTGCTTCAGAACTTTGAGAAGGATCACCAACTTTACAAGGAGTCGGTGAACTTAGTGGGAGGTTCATCTTCTGGTTCTCGACCCTTTGAGAAAGGAAAGAAGAACAAGAAGAAGAAAGTCAAGAAGGTGCAAGTTCAGGCTGGGACATCTGTGCAGAGCCAGACCAAAAAGATCAAGCCTAATAAGAGTCTATTCTACTGGCAAGCACCCTAGATTAGATAGTGTGTCAGATATCTACTTTTGGCACTGTAGGCTAGGTCATATAAACAAGAACAGAATAAACAGATTGACTCAAGAGGGAATCTTCGAAGTCAGTGATTGTGAATCACTTCTAACCTGTGAGTCCTGTCTTCTTGATAAAATGACCAAGTCACCTTTTACTGGAAAAGGTCAGAGAGCTACTGAGCTCTTGGGCCTAGTACATACTGATGTTTGCAGGCCCATGAGCACCAGTGCTAGAGATGGATATTTCTACTTCATAACTTTCACGGATGACCTATCCCGATATGGATATGTCTATCTGATGAAACATAAGTCGGATTCATTTGAAATGTTCAAATGATTTCGAAGTGAAGTAGAAAAACAAACTGGGAAGAGTATTAAAACTCTTCGATCTGATCGAGGAGGAGAATATCTTTCTAGTGAATTTCTCACATATCTAGGAGAGAATGGGATTCTCTCCCAATAGACTCTTCCAGGAACACCACAGCATAATGGTGTGTCTGAAAGAAGGAATCGAACTTTGTTAGACATGGTCCGATCCATGATGGATTTTGCTAGCTTGCCGATATCCTTCTGGGGATATGCACTCGAATCGGCCTGTTATCTGTTAAATAGGATTCCAAGTAATTCTGTAATTAAGACTCCATATGAGATATGGACGAGACGTAAGCCAGCACTTTCACACCTTAGGGTCTGGGGTGCCCGGCCTATGTCAAATGATTAGTCACAAACAAACTTGGACCTAGGTCTGACAAATGCTCATTCATAGGGTACCCCAAAGAGACAAAAGGATATTTTTTCTACCATGCTGATGAACAAAAGGTGTTCGTCAGCCTTAAGGCAATCTTTTTAGAAAAGGAGTTCCTTGGTGAAGGAACCGTTGCCTCTAAGATTGAACTTGATGAAGTTCAACAGGTAGAAGGACCGACATCAATAGCTGAACCTAAGTCTGATATGATTAGATCATATCCGGAGCCCAATATACCTGCACCATTAAGGCGATCTGGTAGAGTACCACGTCAACCGGACAGATACTACGGTTTCTCGGTCCGGGATGGTGATCCCTTCGAACTTGATGAGAATAATGAGGATCCGATCACTTATATGGATGCAATGCAGAGACCTGATTCCGAGAAATGGCTTGAAGCCATGAAATCCGAAATAAAGTCCATGAAGGTCAACGATGTATGGACATTGGTTGACCCACCTGAAGGGGTTAAACCCATTGGGTGTAAATGGGTCTTCAAAAGGAAGAGGGGCGCAGACGAAAAGGTGGAGACCTATAAAGTCCGTCTGGTTGCCAAGGGGTATCATCAACGTTATGGTATTAACTATGATGAGACGTTTTCTCCTGTGGCAATGCTCAAATCCATTCGGATAATGCTTGCAATAGCTGCCCATCTTGATTATGAGATCTGGCAGATGGATGTAAAGACAGCTTTCCTGAATGGAGAGCTGACCGAAGAGGTGTATATGATACAACCTGAGAGGTTTACATCCACAAATGAGTCCAAGGTGTGCAAGCTTCAGAGATCCATTTATGGATTGAAGCAAGCTTCTCGAAGTTGGAACATGCATTTTGATAAGGTGATCAAAACATATGGCTTCATTAAGAATGGAGAAGAGCCCTGCATCTATAAATGGGCAAATGGTCCAGTTGTGGTATTTCTTGTCTTGTACGTGGATGACATTCTCTTAATCGGGAATGACATCCCCGCACTACAGGGAATAAAAGTTTGGTTGTCATCACAGTTCTCCATGAAGGACTTGGGTGAAGCATCCTACATCTTAGGGATGAAGATCTATAGGGATAGATCTAAAAGGATGCTTAGGTTATCCCAGTCCATGTACATAGACACTGTGCTGAAGAGGTTCAGCATGGAGAATTCCAAGAAGGGCTATCTACCGATAGACCAAGGAATTTCTCTCTCTAAGAAGGATTGTCCGACAACTCCTGAAGAGAGAGAGCGTATGAGTAGAGTCCCATATGCTTCAGCCGTGGGATCTATCATATATGCCATGACATGTACAAGACCAGATGTGGCATACTCACTAGGAGTAGTGAGTAAATACTAATCTGATCCTGGAGAAAACCACTGGAAAGTAGTTAAAGCCATCCTTAAGTATTTGAGAAATACTAAGGACCAATGGTTGGTTTATGGCGAGTCAGATCTGAAACTTGTGGGGTTCACAGACTCCAGCTTCCAATCTGACCATGATGACAACAGGAGCGTGTCGGGTTATATCTTTACTCTGAATGGTGGAGCCATCTGCTGGAAGAGTTCCAAGCAGCATACTGTGGCAGACTCTGTTTGTGAAGCGGAGTACACGCAGCATCGGATGCCACGAAGAAAGCTGTGTGGCTGAGGAAATTCATCAAAGAGCTCGGAGTAGCACCCTCCCTCGATGGTCCAGTCCTGCTCTACTGTGACAGCACTGGTACCATAGCTCAGGTGAAGGAACCCAAAGCACATCAACGGATGAAGCATATCTTGCACCGCTTCCACCTGGTCTGAGAGATCGTGGATCGAGGTGACGTCGACCTTCAGAAGATCGACGGAAAGGAGAACCTGAACCGACCCCTTCACTAAAGCCCTGGCAATAAAAGAGTTCAACAACCACAAGTCGAAGATGGGTATTAGATACTGTGCCGAGTGGCTTTAGGACAAGTGGAGTTGTTGGAAAATGTGTCCCAAAAAGCCAATCCTCAAGTTGTTGACGGTTGAGCAACCAAGTATTGTAATTGATTTGTTAATAAATAAAATATATTTGGCATCTTCATCATAAGCTTTCATCTTCTAATGAACTCCGTTATTATGATGAAGTCTTTAGGACTATTTAAGTTCGATAAAGAGAGGATTTATCGATTAGTCCTTAAAACTGTTCCACGACCAAATGATAAGCTGTTAATAAGGACGACAGCTTCTATCGAGCATAGGTCGCTGTAGGCCATATGGGTTGGTTGTCCTCTTAACCAAGGAGTGTGGAGACATTGGTATGGCATACAGGTGAGATGTAAGGGTACATCATCATTGAACGTGACCAACTCCAGAGCATTCTGCTGTCGAGAATGTCTCTGATGGGATATAGGTATAAGTGTCCCTTAGACTTGAGATCGCCTCAGTGACTTGCAAGCAACTCACTGTGCTTTGGTACTGGACTAACTGAATTTCTAATTCAGGGACGGAAGGCTTCTGGGCACAGTCAAGTACTTACGAAGTTAGAGTGTGATCGAGATGGGATTGACCACTCCAAGAGTTGGAGAAGAATGAGTCACTGTATTTCAATTTAGCAAAACCTTGGCCAGGGTAATCCATCAGATGGATTTGATATTTGAAATACAATGTGGACAACCTGATCAGAGTTGACAGTTGAACTCTGGGGTGTCCTATGATCATTTTGGTCAAGGGGATGAATTATATGAAAACTATATCCGCATGGGTTCTAAGGATGTTGTTCTACACATTCGACCTATCCGATCGTCGGGTACCATTGCTAGATGGTCACTTTGATTGGTATAAGAATTTGTTTCTATGCTACCGGCTTAGGTTCGGACCTATGAGGTCACACACATTAGAGTTCATGATTCGATCGGATGGTTGATCAACGATTAAGAATCGTTCTAGGGTTAAATGATCAATACGATTGATATTTAACCCAGTGCAAGTGTTGCAGGAGGATCGATTAGCAATTCGATTACTAATTGGCTTAATTTGATTAAGCCAATGGGCTGAGATTAAGTCTAATTAAATATAATTTAATTAGATTTAGTTTGGGCTTGATTGGATCAAGTCCAATTGGTTTATTGGATAAGCCAAGTGCGAGGAAAAAACTAGTCCTAGTTCAACTAGGACTTGGGTCAATCTAATTTCTAATTTGATTAAAAAATTAAATTAGATTAAATCTAATTTAATCTGATTAAATTAGGTTCTTAATTGGATTAAGACCTATTTTAATTGAGTTGATCTAATTTATTTGATTTGGTTTGGGAAATCAAATTAAACAAGTCATAAGACGGAATCCTAGTAGGACTAGGATTCTACCTTGCACCACATAAGCCTTCTCCACGCCCTCTCTCTTATTCAATGCCAATCTCTACTTATTTTGTGTGACAAAAGCCCTCTCCCAGATCTCTCCCACGTTCACAAAAGGTCTCTTCTCTTCTTTCTTACATGGAAGGTGGTTTGGATCAAATCTAGAAGGAATAAGTTTGGATTTCGAATTCTATGAGATAGAGTTTTAGAAATCCAAAACTCTTTCATTTTGCACCAAATTTATCCAATTTTTTTTTTGAATTTTAGGGTATATATTGTGCACCCTTTTCTAATGATCCATGTATGAAAATATAGGGGAGGTGCTCAAGAGTTGGGCGTCCCTTAACTTGCCATGTTTGGATAAGCCTTGACTAGGTGTTTGACCTAGACAAGGACTCTATCATATCTCTCTATATAAGATAAGTTTTTCATGAATTTTAGGAGAAGTTAGATATTTGAGAGACCTTTGTGCCATCCAAAAATCAGAGAGAAATACCTTTGGGTCGTGGAGATATAAAAGATGCAAGTTTGGGTGTCTAGAGAGAAAAACGTGAAGAAGAAGAGGGTCTTCTTCTAGGGTTTTTGTTTTCATATCTTTCCTCCTCCATCTTGAGTTTCCTGAGAGTCTCAGATCTGAAACTCCTCCTTCTACTTTCCATCTTTGGAAGAGTCCAAATCAAGAAGAAGGAGGCACCTGATCAACCATCAAAGAAGGATCAGCGCAGTACTAGCATACTGTGCTGATTTCCTGAAGCAGGACTTCTGATCGAGATTCGTGGGCTCGTGTGGATGACTCCTAGAGGCCGGATGCGTGTGCGGCTTGCAACATCATCCTTAAGCCCGATCAGCGAGGTTAGAACGTCTAACTTGCAAGGTAATAGATCTGATCTATTGTTTAATACATACATTAGATGTAGTATAGAAACATGTTGATATGATCAACATGTAGTTCATGCTATATATATATTTTAATTTTTGATTTAATGCTATGTAATAATCATGTAATAGGATCTTAGATCTAGGGATTTTTGATTTAGAAAATAAATTTTGATTTATTTTAGTCTTCCGCTGTATGATCTTGAAAAAGTTTCAAGATCTAACCCTGAAACCCTAG
>NC_025994.2:32500331-32546148 GCF_000442705.2 Elaeis guineensis
TCTGATCTATTATTTAATACATACATTAGATGTAGTATAGAAACATGTTGATATGATCAACAAGTAGTTCATGCTGTTATATATATATATTTTAATTTTTGATTTAATGCTATATAATAATCATGTAATAGGATCTTATATCTAGGGATTTTTTGATTTTAAAAATAATTTTTTATTTATTTTAATCTTCCACTGTATGATCTTGAAAAAGTTTCAAGATCTAACCCTGAAACCCTAGATCTGGTTCCTACAATTGGTATCAGAGCCAGGTTCTTTATTACATGATTATTTATACATGCTTAGATTATTTTTTAGATTAGATTTAATTTATAATCTGATTATTAAATCTAAAATTAAAATTTTAGATCAATCACAAACTGCAAGGTTGTCCTGCTGTAAGGTTTATCCCTTACAGTGCAAAGGTTGTCCTAGTTTGTGTAGATCTATCTTTAATCATAAATTTGTTAGATATGATCTAGATTAAATTTATGATTTATTAGATTTAAAAGATGTTTAAATCTAAAATAAAATCTCTTTGTTAATAATTTTTGTGCAAAGAAATTATTTAAAGTTGAAATTGTTTCAATTACATGAACCTGTTTAGATTAGATCTAAAGTAGTTTCATGTTTATTTCACTTGCATCTTGATTATGAATCAAACATGCAATATGGTTGGTAGAATCATATTATAAAATTATTTTACAAATATAAAAATTATTTTTTGAAAAGCCAAACCCAACCCTCAGCACAAAACTTAATTAAGAATTAAGAAGTTGTTTGAATAGGTTCTAGGATTGTGAATTGAAGAACCTAAGACACAAACCATAACACATTGGGTTAATGGGTTAGCGGGAATTAGGTCCATTAATTGGGTTAGACCTATGGTTAGATTGAAGATGGACTTAATTAGAGAATTGACTAAATCTAATCAATTGTTGTCTTAGATTAGGTCAAGGATTCTCTAGATCAATTACAATAGTTGTAGTTGGTCAAGTCCATGTCTTTAACAAGAACCAAATGGACTTGATTCTTGGCTAAGCGGTCTAGCACGAACTGTTAGGTTGATCTAATCGAAACTAATTAAACCAGTTGGTGTCTAAGGTAAACCAGACCGGTGGTTTTTAATTGGGAGCCTGCTTACCTGGCCATTTCTGATGGTGTCTAAGGCAAGCTTTGGCAGACCCTCCCACTGATCGAACTTACCTGGCCTCTTGATGAAATTATATTTTGATCGGATCACTTGACTATTCGAGCTGACCCATGTCAGCTAGGTAAATCAGTGTGACTGATTTAGGTGCTCCTAGACCAGCCCTGGTCTCCCTTAAGCTGACTTGGTGAAGCCAGTGGGAGGATCATGATAAGCTGGTTCATCTGACTTCATCCTTTATATTATTTAAATCCTCTAAAATTATTAAATCTTTAAAATGACAAAGTTATGGAGATAACTGAGTCATAGCCTCCCATTAAGGTGTTTGATAATAAGTCCATTAACTCAGGAATCATTGCAGACCCAAAGGCCTGGTGCTTGTTGACTAATGGAATTATCACTCATCATATGATGACTTGGAAGTGTCTCTCTAATGGTGGTTAGGTGAGCCAACCAAAGTTGGGCTTAATCATTCGTTGGTTAGATACACCAAGTATAATCATGTTAATGGTTGGACCTAACTGGATCCTTACAGTGGAGGCCAAAGCCTACTGATTAGGTTTCTGGGGCAAAATTAAAATTACTAGAAATTGTTTAGAGAAACAATTGGTTATGAACCTACCCTTAGATGTACATGGGTTGACCAACCAAAGTTGGGCTTGTGTGCAGTCTAAGTGGATTCTAGTACCCGCTAAGGAATTAGGGTAATTCCTCGAGTTGGAGGTAGAGGCTACCAATTCGAATAAAATAGTGGGAGAAACCTTTTGATTAAAGTTCAAATCTTTAGGTTTAATGAATCAATTACTAATTAGGTTATGGTTCTCCTTTGTGCAAATATAGCCACTTCCCTATCACTCCAATCATTAAGTTGGTGGGACCCAACTTCGGTAGCTGGTACCGAAAGTTGAAGATAGTCTTGGAGCATGAACGGATCCTATATGTGATAATGGATCCTACACCTGAGGAGCCAGCTGTTAATGCACGTGGAACAGTCAGAGACACTTACCAGAAGTGGCTCAGTGATCGGACCACGGTGCGCTGTATCATGCTGGCTGCCATGAGCGACGAGTTCAGTCACAGATTCGAGACGGCTCAGCCAAAGGATATGCTTCAAGTGTTGGAGGATGCCTTTGGCACACCCGATAATGTAGAGAGGCACAAGACTAGTTGTGCCATCTTCAACGCCAAAATGCGGGATGGTGCCTCTGTCACTGATCATGTATTGTACATGATCGAGCTGATGGAATGATTGAGCAAGCTCGGCTTTTCCTTGCATGAGCAGCTTGGGAAAGATGCAATACTGAACTCGCTGCCCAAGTCTTATCTCTCATTCCTCACTCATTATAGAATGACAAAGCCTGAAGAGAACTACCACGGGTTACTGGGGTTGCTTCAGAACTTTGAGAAGGATCACCAACTTTACAAGGAGTCGGTGAACTTAGTGGGAGGTTCATCTTCTGGTTCTCGACCCTTTGAGAAAGGAAAGAAGAACAAGAAGAAGAAAGTCAAGAAGGTGCAAGTTCAGGCTGGGACATCTGTGCAGAGCCAGACCAAAAAGATCAAGCCTAATAAGAGTCTATTCTACTGGCAAGCACCCTAGATTAGATAGTGTGTCAGATATCTACTTTTGGCACTGTAGGCTAGGTCATATAAACAAGAACAGAATAAACAGATTGACTCAAGAGGGAATCTTCGAAGTCAGTGATTGTGAATCACTTCTAACCTGTGAGTCCTGTCTTCTTGATAAAATGACCAAGTCACCTTTTACTGGAAAAGGTCAGAGAGCTACTGAGCTCTTGGGCCTAGTACATACTGATGTTTGCAGGCCCATGAGCACCAGTGCTAGAGATGGATATTTCTACTTCATAACTTTCACGGATGACCTATCCCGATATGGATATGTCTATCTGATGAAACATAAGTCGGATTCATTTGAAATGTTCAAATGATTTCGAAGTGAAGTAGAAAAACAAACTGGGAAGAGTATTAAAACTCTTCGATCTGATCGAGGAGGAGAATATCTTTCTAGTGAATTTCTCACATATCTAGGAGAGAATGGATTCTCTCCCAATAGACTCTTCCAGGAACACCACAGCATAATGGTGTGTCTGAAAGAAGGAATCGAACTTTGTTAGACATGGTCCGATCCATGATGGATTTTGCTAGCTTGCCGATATCCTTCTGGGGATATGCACTCGAATCGGCCTGTTATCTGTTAAATAGGATTCCAAGTAATTCTGTAATTAAGACTCCATATGAGATATGGACGAGACGTAAGCCAGCACTTTCACACCTTAGGGTCTGGGGGTGCCCGGCCTATGTCAAATGATTAGTCACAAACAAACTTGGACCTAGGTCTGACAAATGCTCATTCATAGGGTACCCCAAAGAGACAAAAGGATATTTTTTCTACCATGCTGATGAACAAAAGGTGTTCGTCAGCCTTAAGGCAATCTTTTTAGAAAAGGAGTTCCTTGGTGAAGGAACCGTTGCCTCTAAGATTGAACTTGATGAAGTTCAACAGGTAGAAGGACCGACATCAATAGCTGAACCTAAGTCTGATATGATTAGATCATATCCGGAGCCCAATATACCTGCACCATTAAGGCGATCTGGTAGAGTACCACGTCAACCGGACAGATACTACGGTTTCTCGGTCCGGGATGGTGATCCCTTCGAACTTGATGAGAATAATGAGGATCCGATCACTTATATGGATGCAATGCAGAGACCTGATTCCGAGAAATGGCTTGAAGCCATGAAATCCGAAATAAAGTCCATGAAGGTCAACGATGTATGGACATTGGTTGACCCACCTGAAGGGGTTAAACCCATTGGGTGTAAATGGGTCTTCAAAAGGAAGAGGGGCGCAGACGAAAAGGTGGAGACCTATAAAGTCCGTCTGGTTGCCAAGGGGTATCATCAACGTTATGGTATTAACTATGATGAGACGTTTTCTCCTGTGGCAATGCTCAAATCCATTCGGATAATGCTTGCAATAGCTGCCCATCTTGATTATGAGATCTGGCAGATGGATGTAAAGACAGCTTTCCTGAATGGAGAGCTGACCGAAGAGGTGTATATGATACAACCTGAGAGGTTTACATCCACAAATGAGTCCAAGGTGTGCAAGCTTCAGAGATCCATTTATGGATTGAAGCAAGCTTCTCGAAGTTGGAACATGCATTTTGATAAGGTGATCAAAACATATGGCTTCATTAAGAATGGAGAAGAGCCCTGCATCTATAAATGGGCAAATGGTCCAGTTGTGGTATTTCTTGTCTTGTACGTGGATGACATTCTCTTAATCGGGAATGACATCCCCGCACTACAGGGAATAAAAGTTTGGTTGTCATCACAGTTCTCCATGAAGGACTTGGGTGAAGCATCCTACATCTTAGGGATGAAGATCTATAGGGATAGATCTAAAAGGATGCTTAGGTTATCCCAGTCCATGTACATAGACACTGTGCTGAAGAGGTTCAGCATGGAGAATTCCAAGAAGGGCTATCTACCGATAGACCAAGGAATTTCTCTCTCTAAGAAGGATTGTCCGACAACTCCTGAAGAGAGAGAGCGTATGAGTAGAGTCCCATATGCTTCAGCCGTGGGATCTATCATATATGCCATGACATGTACAAGACCAGATGTGGCATACTCACTAGGAGTAGTGAGTAAATACTAATCTGATCCTGGAGAAAACCACTGGAAAGTAGTTAAAGCCATCCTTAAGTATTTGAGAAATACTAAGGACCAATGGTTGGTTTATGGCGAGTCAGATCTGAAACTTGTGGGGTTCACAGACTCCAGCTTCCAATCTGACCATGATGACAACAGGAGCGTGTCGGGTTATATCTTTACTCTGAATGGTGGAGCCATCTGCTGGAAGAGTTCCAAGCAGCATACTGTGGCAGACTCTGTTTGTGAAGCGGAGTACACGCAGCATCGGATGCCACGAAGAAAGCTGTGTGGCTGAGGAAATTCATCAAAGAGCTCGGAGTAGCACCCTCCCTCGATGGTCCAGTCCTGCTCTACTGTGACAGCACTGGTACCATAGCTCAGGTGAAGGAACCCAAAGCACATCAACGGATGAAGCATATCTTGCACCGCTTCCACCTGGTCTGAGAGATCGTGGATCGAGGTGACGTCGACCTTCAGAAGATCGACGGAAAGGAGAACCTGACCGACCCCTTCACTAAAGCCCTGGCAATAAAAGAGTTCAACAACCACAAGTCGAAGATGGGTATTAGATACTGTGCCGAGTGGCTTTAGGACAAGTGGGAGTTGTTGGAAAATGTGTCCCAAAAAGCCAATCCTCAAGTTGTTGACGGTTGAGCAACCAAGTATTGTAATTGATTTGTTAATAAATAAAATATATTTGGCATCTTCATCATAAGCTTTCATCTTCTAATGAACTCCGTTATTATGATGAAGTCTTTAGGACTATTTAAGTTCGATAAAGAGAGGATTTATCGATTAGTCCTTAAAACTGTTCACGACCAAATGATAAGCTGTTAATAAGGACGACAGCTTCTATCGAGCATAGGTCGCTGTAGGCCATATGGGTTGGTTGTCCTCTTAACCAAGGAGTGTGGAGACATTGGTATGGCATACAGGTGAGATGTAAGGGTACATCATCATTGAACGTGACCAACTCCAGAGCATTCTGCTGTCGAGAATGTCTCTGATGGGATATAGGTATAAGTGTCCCTTAGACTTGAGATCGCCTCAGTGACTTGCAAGCAACTCACTGTGCTTTGGTACTGGACTAACTGAATTTCTAATTCAGGGACGGAAGGCTTCTGGGCACAGTCAAGTACTTACGAAGTTAGAGTGTGATCGAGATGGGATTGACCACTCCAAGAGTTGGAGAAGAATGAGTCACTGTATTTCAATTTAGCAAAACCTTGGCCAGGGTAATCCATCAGATGGATTTGATATTTTGAAATACAATGTGGACAACCTGATCAGAGTTGACAGTTGAACTCTGGGGTGTCCTATGATCATTTTGGTCAAGGGGATGAATTATATGAAAACTATATCCGCATGGGTTCTAAGGATGTTGTTCTACACATTCGACCTATCCGATCGTCGGGTACCATTGCTAGATGGTCACTTTGATTGGTATAAGAATTTGTTTCTATGCTACCGGCTTAGGTTCGGACCTATGAGGTCACACACATTAGAGTTCATGATTCGATCGGATGGTTGATCAACGATTAAGAATCGTTCTAGGGTTAAATGATCAATACGATTGATATTTAACCCAGTGCAAGTGTTGCAGGAGGATCGATTAGCAATTCGATTACTAATTGGCTTAATTTGATTAAGCCAATGGGCTGAGATTAAGTCTAATTAAATATAATTTAATTAGATTTAGTTTGGGCTTGATTGGATCAAGTCCAATTGGTTTATTGGATAAGCCAAGTGCGAGGAAAAAACTAGTCCTAGTTCAACTAGGACTTGGGTCAATCTAATTTCTAATTTGATTAAAAAATTAAATTAGATTTAAATCTAATTTAATCTGATTAAATTAGGTTCTTAATTGGATTAAGACCTATTTTAATTGAGTTGATCTAATTTATTTGATTTGGTTTGGGAAATCAAATTAAAACAAGTCATAAGACGGAATCCTAGTAGGACTAGGATTCTACCTTGCACCACATAAGCCTTCTCCACGCCCTCTCTCTTATTCAATGCCAATCTCTACTTATTTTGTGTGACAAAAGCCCTCTCCCAGATCTCTCCCACGTTCACAAAAGGTCTCTTCTCTTCTTTCTTACATGGAAGGTGGTTTGGATCAAATCTAGAAGGAATAAGTTTGGATTTCGAATTCTATGAGATAGAGTTTTAGAAATCCAAAACTCTTTCAATTTTGCACCAAATTTATCCAATTTTTTTTTGAATTTTAGGGTATATATTGTGCACCCTTTTCTAATGATCCATGTATGAAAATATAGGGGAGGTGCTCAAGAGTTGGGCGTCCCTTAACTTGCCATGTTTGGATAAGCCTTGACTAGGTGTTTGACCTAGACAAGGACTCTATCATATCTCTCTATATAAGATAAGTTTTTTCATGAAATTTTAGGAGAAGTTAGATATTTGAGAGACCTTTGTGCCATCCAAAAATAAGAGAGAAATACTTTTGGGTCATGGAGATATAAAAGATGCAAGTTTGGGTATCTTGAGAGAAAAATGTGAAGAAGAAGAGGGTCTTCTTCTAGGGTTTTTGTTTTCATATCTTTCCTCCCTCCATCTTGAGTTTTCTGAGAGCATCTCAGATCTAAAACTCCTCCTTTTACTTTCCATCTTTGGAAGAGTCCAAATCAAGAAGAAGGAGGCACCTGATCAACCATCAAAGAAGGATCAGCGCAGTACTAGCATACTGTGCTGATTTTCTGAAGCAGGACTTCTGATCGAGATTCGTGGGCTCGTGTGGATGACTCCTAGAGGCTGGATGCATGTGCGGCTTGCAACATCATCCTCAAGCCCGGATCAGCGAGGTTAGAACGTCTAACCTGCAAGGTAATAGATCTGATCTATTATTTAATACATACATTAGATGTAGTATAGAAACATGTTGATATGATCAACATGTAGTTCATGCTGTATATATATATATATTTTAATTTTTGATTTATTGCTATATAATAATCATGTAATAGGATCTTAGATCTAAGGATTTTTTGGTTTTAAAAATAAATTTTGATTTATTTTAGTCTTCCGCTGTATGATCTTGAAAAAGTTTCAAGATCTAACCCTGAAACCCTAGATCTGGTTCCTACAATATGTTGCTAGATATCAATCTTGACTTGTAGATTTTTGATCAAATTAAAGAGTTTAATTCGATCATCAATTAGAAGGAATTCTAATTGTTAAACTCAGGTTAGCTCGATTGGACCTAAATCGATTAGATTGAAATCTAATCAAATTTGATCAACTTGCATCCAAATCTACTGCCAGCTAGATGTGGAATCCAATGGGTCACACATATATAGAAATTGGCTAAGGATCCTTTTGGAAAAGGTTGATTGGAATTTTGGATTCAATCAGGGTTCCGGTAAGCATGCCATGTGTGGAACCCTTGCTCCTTTGGAGATCAATTTGGTCTCAACCCTTACTAATTAGCAAGCCCAATTTAGTGGGCATTTGGATCAGGTCGTGCCATCTAGAAGCAACCCAAATTGGGGTACCACATCCCATTTTAACACCAATTATGAAGAGTCCAAGTTGTGAAGGACTCTTGGCGTAAAATAGGTTCTGCATGTAAGTATTAGTATGGGTAGAAGAAAAGAGTCCTTCTAGCATGGAATTAAGATGCATGTGGTAGCCCATATCACCCTTCATCCTCTGGTGCACATCTTAAAGTATGAGATGTATTTTTTCTAGAATTTTTGGAGTGGAGAAAAATTGAAAAAAGGAAGGAAGTCTCGCACATGCATGCGGAAGCATCGCATCTCTCTGAGATTTGGAGAGTCCTTCTCCTCATCAAATACTTTTAAAGTAGAATTATTTTTGGTGATAACATTCCATATTTCATAATATATTTTTGGTGATTTTTTTGAAATTTTTTCAGACATTTGAATGCTAAATGGATGCCATAAGTTCCTCCTCGCGCCTACACATGAGGTGATCAGATTTTGCATGAAAGGATGTGATAACACATCCATTTGTGGGAATTTTTATCTACTCATTATATATTTTGGAATTAAAATTAAATCCTCTATCCATGTGGATTTTTAAGAATTTTTTTGATTTGAGAAGAGATGCAAAAACATCTCTTCTCTGGTTGCACATGCAGAGCAGGTTGCTGATCGACATATCATTGATAAGAGTCCTTCTGTTTGAAGAAATTCTTATCTCTGATAATCAGATCAGATAGACCTCTTGGATGAGGTGCATCCTTTTCTTTTGGCATCTCTCTAGTGGCTATAAATTGATCGAGGCACTGGGTGTCTGAGGTATTCAGAAAGAGTTTTCAATTTTGCCTTCGTTGCTCTCCTTTCTTTCTTACAACCTATCTTAGTTTTAGGAAAAGACTTTAGAATTTAAGATAAAGCCTTATCTGATCCTAACAAGGGTTATGAGGGTCCTAAAGAAGGAGGATCTGAAGTTCAGAGGAGGTTCTGAGAGGGTGGAGTCAGTTTCTTAGAGAAACCTGATTGGTATGAGGCTAGTCAAGTTCTAGTGGGTAGAACTCTTAAAGCAAGGTGAGGAAGGAGCACTGTCTTTGGTTCAGTTTTCATGTGGATCACCATTGGAGGGTGGACATTTGGACACCTTGTGAAAATTGGATTAGCGCTATAGATATTCTTCTGATCCTAATTTATATTTATTGTACTTTGATTACTATAGTTAAGGGTTTCTGGGCATTGGGGTTTTTGGTGCATTGGGTGTTTTGAATGAAAAGTTTAAACACCTAACCCTTCTGCTATGCCCCCGAAACCCAACAAAGGCTGTTGGGCATCCCTCCTTTGCTGGTTTTCAGAGCATGATAGCAGCACAAAGCAAGGGAGAAAGACAAGAGAAGAAGAAGATCAAGAAAAGAGATCAAGTATTGATCATGATCCAGGCTTCATTCAGATTTAGTAGGTTAATTTTTTTTAAAAAAAAATTTAATTTGAAGAGAACTATTTTAGACTGATCTCGAGTGGATACCCATAGAGGTCGGATACTTGTGGGCTGGAGAAAAATCTCTTCTCTTCTAAATTCAGATTCGAAGAATGAGATTGCGAAACAGGTATGCGATTTGATCACAATCTGAATTTCAACATATGTCAATTTCAGCATATGAACTAGATCTTTGTGGTTTTATATTTTTATGCATGCATGATTTAAATTAAAAATATTTTAATCTTATATTTTGCTATGATATTTAGAAAATAAAATTTTGAAACACGCATGCATGCCCCAAACTTTGAATTCCAACACAATCAGGGGTACATAAAATCATGAACTTAGATGGCATGAAAATTCCTTGGACTTGGAATGTCGAGAATCTACGTATGTATTACCAGTAAATCATTTGGATTGAATAAAATATATTAATGACTTCTTTTCTATGATACTATGCCAACAAGTTCATCTATTCGATAATCCATCAAATAAAATGATCGACTGACACTCGATCATATGATTACATCATCGGCTGATATCTGATGAAAAATTATTCAACTAACATCCAATTAATAAATGAATGAACAAGCTAGTCGGCTGACATCTGATTAGCTAACTTGAGGATTGAAACATCCAAAAAATAGTTAGTCAGCTTATGCATGATTAACTAAGGGTCAAACAATTTGGAACAAATTTGAGAAACTCTCTCAACAACTAAAGATGTTTTGATAACCAACACTATTACTCAAGTCGACATTCTATGGTGTTGGATATATGACCTAAAAAATTAATTGTTGGCTGATACATTATAATAATTCCAAGATATATTTTTGTACTTGATCTTAAAAATTAATAAAATAGATAATTATTTTTATTCTAGAGTAATGTATCCTAGAAGCATCCAAAGAGTTAATGGTCAATGACATATATTCTCAAGAGTTGAGAATTTGAGACATGTCATTATAGATTAACTCCTGAATTGCTTTCGATCATTGAATCATCATAGAGATGGTGATTGATTCGATAAGATTGGTACATCGATCATTTTTTTTTTTGAGTAAATGATCTTCAGTCTACAGTGTGGAGATACTAGAGCGAGAGTGCAGATGGTTATTAGAGAACAATGGTACTGAGCATAATTAAGAAAGAGAAGGTACTTAGATATCTACTCACTCATCAGTGACTATCTCGATGCTGTAGTTGTGAGAGTATTTCTTTGACCTGTAGTACCTCGACTGCTCATAGTGGGATTGTTGTAGTTTGACAATATATAAACATGGTCCCTAGCCATTCAGAGCCTTGCAATATTTGTTAGCTACAATAGGTTCGTTGTAGGAGTAAGAGTGCACTAATAGGAGATCTATCGATCTTAGTAGTTGAGGAGTAGTCCTATACAATCTAAGAGACTGAGTCCTTAAGTCTATGGCCACACCAGTGTGATAATGAAAAAGAGTTTTCATGAGATTTACAATTGGACTCAAGCTAATTAAGTCTTACATATGATGGATGTTTAGGGTTTGATGAGTTTTCATTACCTGTATCCTCTCGGAACTCTTGATAGAAGATTTGATCATATGGTAACTACACCTAGGGGTTCATCTTTCTATTCTACTGGATTGCCACTACATGCTGCTAGGTGTCCAGATTGTGAAAACTCACCAGGATCATTTTTGGATCAATAATCCTTATTGGATTGAGTTGAAATCATTCCAACCCATCGAAAAAAGTTTTGATGGGAGATCATGGTATGTCTCACTACTAGACAGAATAAAATTTGAGAAATTACACATAAAAGGAGCATGACCTAATCAATAGCTTGGATCATAATTAAATTATCAATTAGATTAATGGTTTGGATTAAGAAACTACTAATTATGTAAGGGTTACATATTTAGTAACCGCTAATTATTAGCAAAGGAACTTAATTGTAAGTATTGCAATGTAATTAGGTTTAATTAGATTATGGATCAAGTCCTAATTAATTTAAATTAAATTTAATTTAATTAGACTTGAATAAATTTAAGACTTATTGGGTTTAATTATCTAAGTTAGATTTAGATTGGAATCCTGATTAGATCAGATTTGATAGCTTTTTCTAATTTGATTCGAATCGGGCTTGAATTTTATTCAAATCAAATCCAATTTGAAATCCAATCAAAGTAAGAATCCAAATCCTCTTTTATCTGAGCTTCTCTCTCTTCTTTCATGTAAAACAAGAGAGGGCATGCGAAGATGTGCATCCCTTGCATGCATGAAAGAGAGGAGCACCAAGCATGCGTGAAAGAGAGGAGCACCAATAGTTGGCACCCCTCCTCTTTAGGTCTCTCTTTTCCCTTTTGACTCTAATTCCTATTTGAAATCAATTCAAATAAGTAAGAGTGTCAATTCTTATCTAAATGTGGTGTGGGAGGACTTTATTTATGTGACAAAATAAAAGAAAGATGAGCATGCATGAAGGTGGAGCGTGAGGAACTTTTTTGGGTGTGCGCTAACTCCTTTCTTACCGAATCTCTCCATCTTAACGCCCCCTTTTCCTCCTTATTCCTCATCATGCCCCACCTTAAGATTTGATCTAAAGAAAGAGAGAGAAGAAGAAGGAAGAGAAAGATTCTTATCCTTTCTTGGCATCCTAGAAGCCGTCTCCCTTAATTCAGTACTGTTGGTGCAAAAATCCGCCTGCGTCGGAGAAGCTGGAGTTGAGGAAGCCGCGGTCGCCGTCGGGACCTGCAAGGGAAGTCTAAACCAGAGGTGGGGTTGCTCCGGCAAGACCCTCCGACGCTCAAGTCAGTTCTCTGCCTCAACAAGAATGGAGTGCTCGAACGGAGAATTTAGCAGAGTTTTGAGATAAGGCAAAAGAGCTTAAAAAATAACGTATCTGAGTCCCCCCTTTTATAGGTGGGGGAGGCAACGGACTGATGGCGACGTGTGTAACCGCCTAGTAGTGGGCCGCCCATGGTCAGGGGAATTGATTGCGAAAGATAATGGAGCAGACACGTGACCATCGTCATATCCCGCCACATAGGGCCTGTAGCAGGTAGTGGGGCGGCGTCCGTTACTGCTAGTTGTCAGCAAGTAGTGGGATCGTGCAGCACCTGCCGTGGGGAGCAGAGCAGCATCATAGCTGTTGACACAACCTGTCAGAGAGTAGTGGGATCGTGCAGCACCTGTCGCAGGGGGAGGTGGAGCCGCGTGGAATCCGCTACAGGAAGTGGAACAGGATCATGGCAGTTATTGTTATCTGCCAAGGGACACAGATCTGTTGATCAAGGCTCGGCAGTGGTCGAAGTTCGGCCTTTGTGGGAATCCAGGAGGAGTCTGCCTGCGGCTGTAGTCGTTGGCGACAGGGATGAGGTTCGGCTCCTTTAAGGCTCGGCTCCTCCAGCAATTGGTACCGAGAGAGAAGCTCGGGCGGAGCTGCAACTGCTGTCGATGGTGGAGCTCGGCTCCCGTAGGAGTCCGGGCGGAGCTGCACTTGCTGATGGCGGCAGAGCCCGGCTCCCGTAGGAGTCTGGGCGGAGCTGCGCTGCAAACAAAGTCAAGGGTGAAGTCCGGCTCTGATAGAAGTCCAGAATGAGCTTACCAGCAGTTGATACTTGAGAGCGGAGCCCGGCTCCCGTGGGAGTCCGGGCGGAGCTGTGCTGATGGCGGCGGCGGAGTCCGGCTCCCGTAGGAGTCCGGACGGAGCTGCGTTGATGTCGTCGGCGAAGTCCGGCTCCCGTAGAAGTCTAGACGGAGCTGCGCTGATGTCGTCGGCGGAGCCCAGCTCCCGTAGGAGTCCGGGCAGAGCTGCACTTGCTGATGGCGGTGGAGCCCGGCTCACGTATAAGTCCGGGCGGAGCTGCAATTGCTGATGGCGGTGGAGCCCGACTCTCGTAGGAGTCCGGGCGGAGCTGCACTTGCCGATGGCGGTGGAGCCCGACTCCCGTAGGAGTCCGGGCGGAGCTGCACTTGCCGATGGCGGTGGAGCCCGGCTCCCGTAGGAGTCCGGGCGGAGCTGCACTTGCTGATGGCGGTGGAGCCCGGCTCCCGTAGGAGTCCGGGCGGAGCTACACTTGCTGATGGCGGTGGAGCCCGGCTCCCGTAGGAGTCCGGGCGGAGCTGCGCTGCAAACAAAGTTAAGGGTGAAGTCCGGCTCTGATAGGAGTCCGGATTGAGCTTACCAGCAGTTGATATTGGGAGCGGAGCCCGGCTCCCGTGGGAGTCCGGGCGGAGCTGTTCTGATGTCGGCGGCGGAGTCTGGCTCCCGTAGGAGTCCGGACGGAGCTGCGTTGATGTCGTCGGCGAAGTCCGGCTCCCGTAGGAGTCCGGACGGAGCTGCGCTGATGTCGTCGGCGGAGCCCGGCTCCCGTAGGAGTCCGGGCGGAGCTGCACTTGCTGATGGCGGTGGAGCCCGGCTCCCGTAGAAGTCCGGGCGGAGCTGCACTTGCGGATGGCGGTGGAGCCCGGCTCCCGTAGGAGTCCGGGCGGAGCTGCACTTGCCGATGGCGGTGGAGCCCGGCTCCCGTAGGAGTCCGGGCGGAGCTGCACTTGCTGATGGCGGTGGAGCCTGGCTCCCGTAGGAGTCCGGGCGGAGCTGCACTTGCCGATGGCGGTGGAGCCCGGCTCCCGTAGGAGTCCGGGTGGAGCTGCACTTGCTGATGGCGGTGGAGCCCGGCTCCCGTAGGAGTCCGGGCGGAGCTGCACTTGCTGATGGCGGTGGAGCCCGGCTCCCGTAGAAGTCCGGGCGGAGCTGCACTTGCTGATGGCGGTGGAGCCCGGCTCCCGTAGGAGTCCGGGCGGAGCTGCACTTGCTGATGGCGGTGGAGCCCGACTCCCGTAGGAGTCCGGGCGGAGCTGCGCTGCAAACAAAGTTAAGGGTGAAGTCCGGCTCTGATAGGAGTCCGGATTGAGCTTACCAGCAGTTGATATTTGGAGCGGAGCCCGGCTCCCGTGGGAGCCCGGGCGGAGCTGTTCTGATGTCGGCGGCGGAGTCCGGCTCCCGTAGGAGTCCGGATGGAGCTGCGTTGATGTCGTCGGCGAAGTCCGGCTCCCGTAGGAGTCCGGACGGAGCTGTGCTGATGTCGTCGGCAGAGCCCGGCTCCCGTAGGAGTCCGGGCGGAGCTGCACTTGCTGATGGCGGTGGAGCCCGGCTCCCGTAGAAGTCCGGGCGGAGCTGCACTTGCTGATGGCGGTGGAGCCCGGCTCCCGTAGGAGTCCGGGCGGAGCTGCACTTGCCGATGGCGGTGGAGCCCGGCTCCCGTAGGAGTCCGGGCGGAGCTGCACTTGCTGATGGCGGTGGAGCCCGGCTCCTGTAGGAGTCCGGGCGGAGCTGCACTTGCCGATGGCGGTGGAGCCCGTTTCCCGTAGGAGTCCGGGCGGAGCTGCACTTGCTGATGGCGGTGGAGCCCGGCTCTCGTAGGAGTCCGGGCGGAGCTGCACTTGCTGATGGCGGTGGAGCCCGGCTCCCGTAGGAGTCCGGGCGGAGCTGCACTTGCTGATGGCGGTGGTTCCGCCGTGGGTTCCGGCTGTGGGTATTTTATACCCAACACCAGTCCCCCTACATCCGAGTTTTGAATTTCAAATGAAGGAAGTACACAGAAGTACAGCCGGAACCATCTCTTCGAATCCCGCGCCCCGCCACTCCCAGATATTTTGGCATTAAATGAGCGCGTGCTGGAGTCTTTTCGAATTGGGGCGGTACGAGGGGACACTTCGAAGACCCCGCAGGTATGCTGGCCTAGGTACGGCGCAATTATGACCCTGCCAACTGCCTGTGCAGCTCCGCCAGGCGAAAAAATGCTATT
Organism: Elaeis guineensis; assembly: GCF_000442705.2. Taxonomy (NCBI): domain Eukaryota; kingdom Viridiplantae; phylum Streptophyta; class Magnoliopsida; order Arecales; family Arecaceae; genus Elaeis; species Elaeis guineensis. Next base: position 32,515,878 of record NC_025994.2, read on the forward strand.
CCGAGGCCGCCGCTGAGGCCGCCCACTTCAGGAGTCTCCAGGTGAAGGCAATCATGGACTACAGCCGGAGGAAGGCGAACTTCGCGAAGGAGCTCGAAGAATGCACGAAGAGCGCCAGCGACCGAACTTGGGCTCAAGAAGCCAGGATCAGCGCCCTTAAGGTGGAGCTGTCAGCTGCAAAGAGGAGGATCGGCCAACTGGAGGGGAACTCATCCCGGCTCACAGCGCGGGATGAGCAGATATGGTCACAAAAAGTTTTCAACCTCCAGAGGCAGCTTCAAGATGCTGAGGTGAGCCATGACGTGCAGCGGGCCAGCTGGCGCCGGCAGGTAGAAGAGTACAAAGGGAGATTCCGTCGGGCGGCGGACGAGGTTGTTCGTCTCCAGGGGCAGTTGGTCACTAGGGCGCAGCTTGCTAACGCCCAAGATACCGAAGAGCTCCAAGCCTTGAGAGGCACCGTCGAAGGGATTTCTGTCTCCCTTGGGGAGAAGACAGCCGAGCTCCAACAAGTAAAAATCCAACTGGGGCTTGAGCGGAAGGCCGTCGCGGATGCAGAGGCGGAGTCCGAAGTTTTGCGGAAGTGGCATCAGGAAGCGGAGGCTGAGAGCCGGCGACTTCGTCAGGCGCTCCAGGATATGCTGCAAAAGAAGGAAGAACTAGAGGAAACGGTGGAGAGCCTGAGGCAGTCCTGGTCGAGGGATGGAGGTGATCACCCTAGGTTAGAGGGAGCAGGACCTCCTTAGAGTTCTTTTGTAGACACCCCCTTTTTTTTTTTTCTTGTCGTTTTGTCCCTTTTTCACTGGCCGTCCTGGCCCTGTAGTACATATATCGGAAATGAAGAAAAAGCATTTTGTGTTACCTTGTCCGCGTGTAGCACCAATATTGTCGTTCGTTGACCCTTTCTCCTGTTTGGCTTAGAGGTCGTCGTGGGAAGGGGCTCTTCCCTTCCATCCGATCTCGTCATGTGGCCAAGCCTTGCCACCATTCTTAACCCTTGCTGGCGAAGTAGCGGTTGGAGCCCGGCTTTCTTGGAGGCGGAGCCCGGCTCCCGTAGGAGCCCGGGCGAAGCTTTCCTGGCGGCGGAACCCGGCTCCCGTAGGAGTGCGGGCGAAGCTTCTCTGGGCGGCGAAACCCGGCTCCCGTAGGAGTCCGGGTGAAGTTTACCTTGGCGGCGGAACCCGGCTCCCGTAGGAGTCCGGGTGAAGTTTACCTTGGCGGCAGAACCCGGCTCCCGTAGGAGTCCGGGTGAAGCTTCCCTGGGCGGTGGAACCCGGCTCCCGTAGGAGTCCGGGTGAAGTTTACCTTGGCGGCGGAACCCAGCTCCCGTGGGAGTCCGGGTGAAGCTTCCGTGGGTGGTGGAACCCGGCTCCGGTAGGAGTCCGGGTGAAGTTTACCTTGGCGGCGGAACCCGGCTCCCGTAGGAGTCCGGGTGAATCTTCCCTGGGTGGTGGAACCCGGCTCCCGTAGGAGTCCGGGTGAAGCTTACCTTGGCGGCGGAACCCGGCTCCCGTAGGAGTCCGGGTGAAGTTTACCTTGGCGGTGGAACCCGGCTCCCGTAGGAGTCCGGGTGAAGCTTCCCTGGGCGGTGGAACCCGGCTCCCGTAGGAGTCCGGGTGAAGTTTACCTTGGCGGCGGAACCCGGCTCCCGTAGGAGTCCGGGTGAAGATTCCCTGGGCGGTGGAACCCGGCTCCCGTAGGAGTCCGGGTGAAGCTTACCTTGGCGGCGGAACCCGGCTCCCGTAGGAGTCCGGGTGAAGTTTACCTTGGCGGCGGAACCCGGCTCCCGTAGGAGTCCGGATGAAGCTTCCCTGGGCGGTGGAACCCGGCTCCCGTAGGAGTCCGGGTGATGCTTACCTTTGTCGTGGGGACCCGGCTCCCGTGGGAGTCCGGACCTTCCACTCTGCTCATGTCGGGATGAGGTTCTTCTCCTGTTCCTGACAGGGCTGTGGGGGCACATTAGGGCGTTGCAAGGCCTCTCCCCCCATCCGGTCTAAAAGAACCGGGCCTTCGACTTTGCTCAAGTTAGGGCGAGGTTCTCCTCCTGTCCCTAACAGGGCTGTGGGGGCACATTAGGGCATTGTAAGGCCTCTCCCCCCATCCAGTCTAAAAGAACCGGGCCTTCGACTTTGCTCAAGTTAGGGCGAGGTTCTCCTCCTGTCCCTAACAGGGCTGTGGGGGCACATTAGGGCGTTGTAAGGCCTCTCCCCCCATCCGGTCTAAAAGAACCGGACCTTCGACTTTGCTCAAGTTAGGGCGAGGTTCTCCTCCTGTCCCTAACAGGGCTGTGGGGGCATATTAGGGCGTTGTAAGGCCTCTCCCCCATCCGGTCTAAAAAAACCAGGCCTTCGACTTTGCTCATGCCAGGACGAGGTTTTCCTCCTGTTCCTGACATGGCCGTTCTTTTGGAGGAATCATGTCCGGTCATAATACATCCATGCTAGGTGGGAGGAGCATGTTAGCTAAAAAGAAAAGTAGATTCAAAGCGAAATAGTAAGCGATACATTTACAGTATTCCCGCTCCTTCTTGAGGCCCTCCGGCGACGGAGTCGATGGTCCCGATAGGAGGTCGGTCCCCGGGCTGCTCCTCCCTTTTCTGCGGTTCGGGCGGTGGGAGGGCTCTTGGCCGGTCTCCTCTACCCTCAGGCCGGCGGCGGATGAATCTGTCGAGCCGACCTCGCCGGATGAGCTCCTCGATCTCGTCCTGGAGCTGGATACACTCTTCGGTGTCGTGGCCGTGGTCGCGGTGGTAAAGGCAGAACTTGTCGGGGTTGCGCTTCCCGGGGTGCGTGCGCATCCTCTCCGGCCTAGGGAGCAGCTCCCTGACCTCCATCAGTACCTGGGCCTTCGAGGCGTTGAGGGGGGCGTAGCTACGGAACTTCCCTGGCGGGGAACCCCACTGAAACCTGTTGTCCGGGCTCCTCTGCCTGCGTGCCCGGGGGGGAGTATGGGCGCGCTTATGTCCAGGAGGGGATCGAGAGCGAGGCCGGGCTTCCTTTGGCCTCTTCTCAACTGCGGGCTTACCAGAATCTCCCGCCTGACGCTCCCTCGCCGTCTCTTCATCCTTCATTTTGAAGGCCTCTTCCACTCGGGCGTATCCTTCAGCCCGAGCCAGCAGATCAGCAAAATCTCTGGGGTACTTCTTCTCCAGGGAGTACAAGAGGTCATTCTTCTGAAGGCCACCTTTCAGGGCGGCCATGGCAACCGACTGGTCCAAGTTCCGGACCTCCAACGCCGCGATGTTGAAGTGGTTGATGTAGGCCCGTATGGACTCCCCTTCCCTCTGCTTGATGTTGATGAGGGACTCCGAACCTTTCCGGGGACGTCGGTTGCTGACAAAATGGGCCACGAATTGGTGGCTCATTTGGTCGAAGGAGAAGATGGTACCCGGCTTCAGTGCCGAGTACCAGTTTCTTGCTGCTCCCTTCAAAGTAGACGGGAAAGCCTGGCACAAGATGGCGTCGGGGGCACCATGAAGCAGCATCATCGTTCGAAAGGCCTCCAGGTGGTCCACCGGGTCCGACGTCCCGTCGTAGCTTTCAAACTGGGGGAGCTTGAAATTCGGCGGGATCGGTTCCTGCATAATCGTTTGGGAGAAGGGAGGGTCAGTGCAGATATCCTCACCGTAAGCGGGAGGCGCATGGCGGAGTTCTTCGATCCGCCTGTTCATCTCCTGGAGCCTCCGGTCCAGGAAATCCTCTCGACTTCGAGTCTTGAGGGTCCTTTGGCAGAACGGGGGCAGGGATCTCCCAGGGGTGGAGTCGTGGTCCGATTGAGGGCTCTCCACCCTTGGATTCGCCTTCCCGGGAAGGACGGGGCGGCTGGCCCAGGTGGCCCGCCCCACCACCGGGTTCTGGCATTCCGGAGATGCCTCTTCCGGATGCGCCGACGCCTGCGGCGGCTGCTGCTACATTGCCTGTACGGCCTCGACGAGGCCTTTGACCTGCTGCGCCAGCAAGTCAAACTGCTCCGCGCCGACCATCGTCGCCGGAGGGGGAGGAGGAGCTGGCTGAGAAACGGGAGGGGAGGCCGGAGCCTGAGATCTGGCCGCAGAGGCCGTGGACCGCCGAGTGGATGCCCTGCGCGGAGGCATCGGGTGTTGATCTCGCGGGGGAGGATTGGGAGTAGATGACGGAGAGATGGCCGGAGGCGGTTCCGTTGAGCGCTCCTTCAAGAACAAGGGTGCTGCGAAGACACAGGCCCCTTCCTCTAGCGCCAATCCTGTTGGTGCAAAAATCCGCCTGCGCTGGAGAAGCTGGAGTTAAGGAAGCCGCGGTCGCCGCCGGGACCTGCAAGGGAAGTCTAAACTGGAGGTGGGGTTGCTCCGGCAAGACCCTCCGACGCTCAAGTCAGTTCTCTGCCTCAACAAGAATGGAGTGCTCGAACGGAGAATTTAGCAGAGTTTTGAGATAAGGCAAAAGAGCTTAAAAAATAACGTATCTGAGTCCCCCCTTTTATAGGTGGGGGAGGCAACGGACTGATGGCGACGTGTGTAACCGCCTGGTAGTGGGCCGCCCATGGTCAGGGGAATTGATTGCGAAAGATAATGGAGCAGACACGTGACCATCGTCATATCCCGCCACATAGGGCCTGTAGCAGGTAGTGGGGCGGCGTCCGTTACTGCTAGTTGTCAGCGAGTAGTGGGATCGTGCAGCACCTGCCGCGGGGAGCGGAGCAGCATCATAGCTGTTGACACAACCTGTCAGAGAGTAGTGGGATCGTGCTGCACCTGTCGCAGGGGGAGGTGGAGCCGCGTGGAATCCGCTACAGGAAGTGGAACAGAATCATGGCAGTTATTGTTATCTGCCAAGGGACACAGATCTGTTGATCAAGGCTCGATAGTGGTCGGAGTTTGGCCTTTGTGGGAATCCGGGAGGAGTCTGCCTGCGGCTGTAGTCGTTGGCGTCAGGGATGAGGTTCGGGTCCCTTAAGGCTCGGCTCCTCCAGCAATTGGTACCGAGAGCAGAGCCCGGGCGGAGCTGCAACTGCTGTCGATGGTGGAGCCCGACTCCCGTAGGAGTCCGGGCGGAGCTGCACTTGCTGATGGCGGCGGAGCCCGGCTCCCGTAGGAGTCCGGGCGGAGCTGCACTGCAAACAAAGTCAAGGGTGAAGTCCGGCTCTGATAGAAGTCTGGATTGAGCTTACCAGCAGTTGATACTTGAGAGTGGAGCCCGGCTCCCGTGGGAGTCCGGGCGGAGCTGTGCTGATGGCGGCGGTGGAGTCCGACTCCCGTAGGAGTCCGGACGGAGCTGCGTTGATGTCGTCGGCGAAGTCCGGCTCCCATAGGAGTCCGGACGGAGCTGCGCTGATGTCGTCGGTGGAGCCCGGCTCCCGTAGGAGTCCGGGCGGAGCTGCACTTGCTGATGGCGGTGGAGCCCGGCCCCCGTAGGAGTCCGGGTGGAGCTGCACTTGCCGATGGCGGTGGAGCCCGGCTCCCGTAGGAGTCCGGGCGGAGCTGCACTTGCCGATGGCGGTGGAGCCCGGCTCCCGTAGGAGTCCGGGCGGAGCTGCACTTGCTGATGGCGGTGGAGCCCGGCTCCCATAGGAGTCCGGGTGGAGCTGCGCTGCAAACAAAGTTAAGGGTGAAGTCCGGCTCTGATAGGAGTCCGGATTGAGCTTACCAGCAGTTGATATTGGGAGCGGAGCCCGGCTCCCATGGGAGTCCGGGCGGAGCTGTTCTGATGTCGGCGGCGGAGTCCGGCTCCCGTAGGAGTCCGGACGGAGCTGCGTTGATGTCGTCGGCGAAGTCCGGCTCCCGTAGGAGTCCGGACGGAGCTGCGCTGATGTCGTCGGCGGAGCCCGGCTCCCGTAGGAGTCCGGGCGGAGCTGCACTTGCTGATGGCGGTGGAGCCCGGCTCCCGTAGAAGTCCGGGCGGAGCTGCACTTGCTGATGGCGGTGGAGCCCGACTCCCGTAGGAGTCCGGGCGGAGCTGCACTTGCCGATGGCGGTGGAGCCCGGCTCCCGTAGGAGTCCGGGCGGAGCTGCACTTGTTGATGGCGGTGGAGCCCGGCTCCCGTAGGAGTCCGGGCGGAGCTGCACTTGTCGATGGCGGTGGAGCCCGGCTCCCGTAGGAGTCCGGGCGGAGCTGTACTTACTGATGGCGGTGGAGCCCGGCTCCCGTAGGAGTCCGGGCGGAGCTGCACTTGCTGATGGCGGTGGAGCCCGGCTCCCGTAGAAGTCTGGGCGGAGCTGCACTTGCTGATGGCGGTGGAGCCCGGCTCCCATAGGAGTCCGGGCGGAGCTGCACTTGCTGATGGCGGTGGAGCCCGGCTCCTGTAGGAGTCCGGGCGGAGCTGCACTTGCTGATGGCGGTGGAGCCCGGCTCCCGTAGGAGTCCGGGCGGAGCTGCGCTGCAAACAAAGTTAAGGGTGAAGTCTGGCTCTGATAGGTGTCCGGATTGAGCTTACCAGCAGTTGATATTGGGAGCGGAGCCAGGATCCCGTGGGAGTTCGGGCGGAGCTGTTCTGATGTCGGCGGTGGAGTCCGACTCCCGTAGGAGTCCGGACGGAGCTGCGTTGATGTCGTCGGCGAAGTTCGGCTCCCGTAGGAGTCCGGACGGAGCTGCGCTGATGTCGTCGGTGGAGCCCGGCTCCCGTAGGAGTCCCGGCGGAGCTGCACTTGCTGATGGCGGTGGAGCCCGGCTCCCGTAGAAGTCCGGGCGGAGCTGCACTTGCCGATGGCGGTGGAGCCCGGCTCCCGTAGGAGTCCGGGCGGAGCTGCACTTGCCGATGGCGGTGGAGCCCGGCTCCCGTAGGAGTCCGGGCGGAGCTGCACTTGCCGATGGCGGTGGAGCCCGGCTCCCGTAGGAGTCCGGGCGGAGCTGCACTTGCTGATGGCGGTGGAGCCCGGCTCCCGTAGGAGTCCGGGCGGAGCTGCACTTGCTGATGGCGGTGGAGCCCGACTCCCGTAGGAGTCCGGGTGGAGCTGCACTTGCTGATGGCGGTGGAGCCCGGCTCCCGTAGGAGTCCGGGCGGAGCTGCACTTGCTGATGGCGGTGGTTCCGCCGTGGGTTCCGGCTGTGGGTATTTTATACCCAACAAGTACTAAAGAGTTCGCACAGGGATCTTCTTCTTCGAGATCTAGAAGAAGAGGATCCAGATTCAAGCAAGGAATGAGGCCTGCAAGGTCCTGGTACTCTGATGGCCTTAGTACTTCAATCAGATCATCTTCATATAGATATCAGCAGAGATCGGATGCTTGCACGGCTCCAACAGAAACCCCAGACATCCATCGGATCTAATTCGAGTAAGATCAAAGGAAAGTGATTAAGATAATCATTCTTCCTTCTCTATTTTAACTTTTAGATCTGAAATATTTATTTCATAGCCTATTAAATGATTCTTAGGTGATTGTAGGATTAGATCCATGCATGAATAAAATTAAAATTATTTTAATTTTACCTTTTCGCTACATATTTTCATGAGATGAAAAAATATGCATGCTAATCACCTAGAAATCTAACAGTGGTATCAGAGCCACAAATTTTTAACATGCATAAAATAGATTTAGATCTAATTTCTATTTTAGATATGATAATTATGATTGATTAAAATTAAGTTTATGCTGATATAAGGTTGTCTTGGTATAGGGTTAACCCCTTATACTAAAAAGGTTGTTCTATCACAAAATTGATCGATTTTGAATATGATTTTTAAAAAGTATAAATCAATAACTTTAGATCTAAAATTATTTGTATGAGATATGTCTTATTTGATATTAGATCTAAAACTAAAATAATTAAAATTTATATCCCATTGAAATAAGATTGTCCTAGTATAAGGTTAAATCACTATACTGAAAAGATTGTCCTAGTGTGATGCGAAAAAATTTTTAAAAAATATTTTTAAAATATTTTAATCATTAATTTAAATCTGATTATGTATATATGTGACATGTGCCATGATTAGTTTTAGATCTAAAAATTATATATGTTATATATATTTCATAAATTTTAGATCTAAAACAGCATATATGAGCTATATGACTTTAGATTTAGATCTGAAAATATTTCAAGATCATAAGCCATGAATTCATGCACTTAAACATGATCTAAAAATTATTTTTATAATTTAAATTTTATGTTTATGCATGAGGGTATGGGTAGGACAATTGAGTCTAGTGATTGGACAATAATTTGGGTCATTGATTAGATCAGGTTAGAACCCATTGTCGATTTTGAATAGTTGATCGAACCTAATTAATAGTTGATTAGGATTAGATCAAAGGGGCTCAAAATTGAGTTTAGTTATAGTTGGTCACATCGATTCATATTTGATGTGAATTGATTAACTCAAGTTCAAATTTGGCTCAGTGATCCGAGCTCGAGTCACTAGGTTGACCTATTCGATTCTAATTGATCAATTGATATTTAAGGTAAGTAAGGTAGCTTGATCGATGGTTTTTAGTTGGGAGTATGCTTATCTGGCCATTTCGATGGTGTCTAAGGCAAGTATCGACAAACCCTCCCACTAATCTCACTTATCTGATCAATTTAATCGATTAAAGCTTGAATAAAGTTGCTTGGTCATTCATGTTCACTCATACCGACTAGGTTTGTCAGATATGAGATGTGCTGATCTAAATCAGATTAATCAGACATGAGATGTACTGATCTAAACTAGATTATCAGACATCAGATGTACTGATCAGAATCAGGTCAGTCAGATATGAGATATGCTGATCTAAACTAGACCAGTCATTTACATGAGATGTATGTGACTATGTAGAAGAAACCTAAATTCAAATCTCCCTACAAATATTATGTCTAATAATCTTGCACCGTTATAGATGTGTGGGGGTCCTACTAGTGTTGATTGTTCTCGACTGGTCACAGTAGTTCAGTTACATTGAAAAGACTCAACCACTCTATTAGCAAAGAGTTGCTCCAGGGTGAGGATGGGGTTGGGCCCAATAGCTGTTAGGTGAGAAATCTAATGACGACTTCACACCTGCTTATGAATGGAAGGTCTGACTTAACTAAGAAGTGTGGCCAATAACTATTAGGTAAGCTCATATGACTTAGAGATCGAGTCGCTGCACCATGCTTAAGAAGTATTAGACAAGAGTTATCCACCTATTGGTTTAGTATGCCACCATTAACTATTAGGTGAGGTGCATACAAATCAGTGGGATCACAGTACCCACTAGAAACCCTAGTCGTGTAGGGGTTTCTGCATCTCCATGGGGGAGTGTGAGAGATCCATAAGAATAATGGGAGTATAATTTATTTCTTAAAATTTCTAGAATAAATAGTGATTAAGTATAAATATCTAATTAAAATCTTCTTCTCTCTTCAGTTTATAACTCAGCTTTAAACCCCTTAACCCGAATTGTAAGGTTTAATCGATTGACTAGGATGAACCACAAATAACTAGCTTAGGAACTTCAAAATAGTTTTGAACTTAGAAAAGGTTAGGGTCTATTATAGACCAGGATTCTCTTATGTTACAAAATCGTTCAACTACTAAAACATTCCGTGCTTGATAAATGGACGTATGATGGCAATTTGATTAGGTGCTATATCTTGGCCTCAAGGCCTAACATGATGACATCAAGACTTCAAGGCTATGATAATTTATCCGTAAGAGTTGTGTGGTGAGTAGAGCTGACTGTGCTTGGGCAGTCCATCCATAATCATTGTTTGTCAATGATTAAGAACCTAAAAGAGCTTGAGAAGCTCAAGATGACCATGCATTAGGAGCTACAAGTACATTTGATGCAGCAGTCTCTTAGTAGTTCATTTTGATCAATTTATTGTAAACTACTATATGAACAAGATTGATAGCATATTACAGAAATTATTGAGCATGTTGGTGATCATTTAGGAGACCTTGCAATGTTTAAGGGGCTATATTCTTACTGTAGTATGGCATCTGGTTTCAAGAGAGAGTCTGTTGGAGCAAGAGGTTTATGAGAGAATGACCCAAAGAAGGATCTTCTCAAGAAGAAGATGCCAGGCAAAAGAAAGTGTTTCCACTATAGTATGGATGCTCACTCAGAGAGAAATTGTCCTTCTACCTAGATAGCCTAAACAAAATGTATGACACACTTTGTGAAGTTATATCAGAACTGTTTATTTGCATGTTGATATATTCAAGCAAATAGTGAGTGTCATAGGATCTGAGAGATCTAGAGATGAGATAAATCATAAGTCTAGATGGTACCTCACATTAGGTCATTTTGGAGAGGATAAGATATACAAACTGAAAAATAGATCATTTCCTAGGCTCAATGAATTCTGAGTCATATCCAATTTGTGGATCTTGTCTTCAAGAAAAAAAGACTAAACTACCCTTTGTGGGATATAGGGAGAGGACCACAGACATACTTCCCTTTGGAACATACTAATATGTGTGGCTCATTTGATGTGCAAGTTAGGGATGGTAATTTTTACTCCATTACTTTTATCGATGATTATTCACAGTATGAGAGTCTAAAGATTTTAAAAAGTTTAAGAAATTCAGACATAAAGTAAAAAATAAATTCAAAAAATTTTTAAGGTTCTTCGATTGGATCGAGAAGGTGAATACCTTCGTACGAATTTCAGAATTATCTCATGGCATAGTCTCACATTAGACTCCTCTAGGTACTAATTGGGTATGGGTATAGGAGGAATTAGAACCTATTAGATATGGTCTGATCCATGATAAGGTTCACTCACTTACTAATCTTTATTTTTTTAGAAACATATTTTAATATATTGAATGGGGTTTTCTCTAAATCCATTCCTACCACACCATATAAGATGTGGCATAGTAAGAAATTGAATCTTGATCATCTTAAAATTTGGGTTGTCAGCCCATGTCGAAAGATAACAAACAGACCAGTAGTTAGAGGCTAGATCTATAAAGGCTCACTTTATAAGATATCCTAAAGAGTTGTTAGGGTACTAATTATACTTTTCAGCGATCACAATGTAATTATGACCCATCATACCACATACGTGGAAATTAGTTTATCCAAGATGGTGATAGTGGGAGGAAATTGAGATCGAAAAAAAATTTTTGAAGAGCAACGAGCTGAAGATCTGATTGAACCTATTCAATCTAGGCCAATTAGTCTTCCACCTCATAGAGAGTAGGATTTTTCATTCTCTTCAAAGATACTTAAGATATTCTGATAAAGAAAGTAGAGAAAATATTCCTCATAAAAAATAAAAAATATGGAGATGATCCCAAAATCTACAATGAGGTGATGTTAGACATCGATTTCAAAAAATGGATGGAAGCGATAAAGTCAAAGATTGACTTGATGCATTCCATCTAAGTCTGACCTTAGTAGATCCACCAAAAGATATAGTATTTATTAGATGCTTAAGGATCTACAAAAGGAAGATAGATTCAGATGAATAGATAGAGACCTACAAGTGAGGTTTATGACAAAAAATTATAGTCAATGCGAAAGCATTGACATGGAATTTTTGCCTATAGCCATGCTAAAATCCATCCGATACTGCTTGATTTTGTGGCATACCATGATTATGAATCTGGTAATAGATGTGAAAACTATCTTTCTGAATGGATATCTTGAGGAAGATATCTATATGGGGTAACCTTTTGGGTTTTACTTCTAGTGATGGGGATCACAAGATAAGCAAGCTGCAATAGATTAAAACAAGCATCTCGAAGTTAGAATATTCGATGTGATCAAATTGTTTGATTACATCAGGAATGAGTGTCCAAGCCATATGTTTATAAGAGGGTCAGTGGAAGGATGAGATTCTCTTGATTGGGAAAGATATTCCTATGATGACCATTTAAAATATGGTTGTCTAATGAATTCTCTATGAAAAATCTTGAGAAGCATCCTATATCTTTGAGATAAAGATTTGTAGAGATAGATTGAAAAAAATACTAGGCCTTTCACAAAAAAAGTGCATAAAGGAGGTGTTGAAGAGGTTCGGCATGAAAACTCCAAAAAGAGATTTTTACCCCTTCGACAAGGCATGTATCTCTCTAAAAAAATGTGTCCAAACATATTTGAGAAGATCTAGATCATGAGTTAGATTCCTTATGCTTCGGCTATAAGAAGCTTCATGAATACCATGCTATGTACTCAACTTGATATAATTTTGTTGTAAGTATCACGAGCAGATATTAGTCGAATCTAGGTGTGCGATACTAAATAGCTATGAAGAACATCCTTAAGTACTTGAGAAGCACTAAAGATTTGATCTTAATTTTTGGAGGAGAGTTTGAGTTGTGGGGTTTGAGGATACACAAACTCAGATTTTGCATCTGGCACTAATAGTAGAGAGTCTACATCAGAATGTATGCAATGTGAGAATTGATAGATTGGAAGAGTCCCAAATAAGCAATCATTGCAAGTCCTATGAAAGTTGAGTTAGTCACCATTTCCAAAAGTGTTAGGTAAGATCTTTTGATCCAAGTAACTTTGTTACAATTTGATATCATGAGATGCCATCATAATGAAATATTGGCACCATAGCCTTTAGCTAACTGAGCCTAGGTCTCACCAGAATATCAAGTACATGGAAAAGTGACTTCAAATAATACGCGACTATCTCGACATGGAAGATGTCAAGATGAAGAGAGTAGACCCTACAGATAATGTGATGGATCCACTAACTAAGCCATTTAGCCAGCTAAAGACTGAAGTCCATCTTGAGAAGATAAGACTTAAGTTTGTGGACAATTGGCTTTAGATCAAGTGGGAGATTGTTGGATGTATGATCTGAAAAGCCAATTGTTGGCTGACACATTATATTAATTTCAGGACATATTTTTATATTTGATCTTAGAAATTAATAAAATAGATAATTATTTTTATTCTAGAGTAATGTGTCTTAGAATCATCCAAGAAGTAAATGATCAATTACATATATTCTCAAGATATGAGAATTTGAGATATATGTCATTATAGATTAACTTCTGAATTACTCCTAATCGTTGAATCATCATGGAGATGGTGATTGATCCGACAAGATTGGTGCACAGATTGCTTTCTTTTTAGATAAATGGATCTTGAATCTACAATATGGAGATACTGGAGCAAGAGTGTAGGTGGTTGTTAGATAACAACGATACTAAGCGTGATCAAAAATGAGAAGTCACTTGGATATCTACTCACTCATCAGTGACTATCTCGATGCTATAGTTGTGTGAGTAGTTCTTTGACCTACGGTGCCTCGGCTACTCATAGTGGGGTTGCTATAGTTTGATAATATATAAACATGATCTCTAGCCATTCAGGATCTTGTGGTGTTCGTTGGCTATAGTAGGTTCGTTGTAGGAAAAGAAGTACACTTATAGGGGATCTATCAATCTTAGTAGTTGAAGAGTAGTCCTATGCAACCTAAGAGACTAAGTCTTTAAGTCTATGGCCACAGCAGCATAATAATAAAAAAGAGTTTTCATGAGATTCATGATTGGACTCAAGCTAATTAAGACTTACATATGATGATGTTGAAAAATATATCCTAAAGTCAATCATCAATCTGTTGATAAGTGAGCTCACTGTAAATTACATATGAATTATTTATTAATAAAAATTATTTGATATTTTTATCATAAATTATGTATCTTTTTGTTGAACTTCTGTATTATGATGAAGTTCTTAGAACTACTTCCAATCGATAAAGGAGCATTTAGCATGTAGTTCTTAAACTAGTTTGCGATCAAACAATGTGTTATTAACTAGGATGATAACATTCATCAAGTGTAGATCGTTGTGTGTCATATGGGTTGGTTATCCTCATTATCAAAGAGTATGGAGACACTGATATGATATGCAAGTGAAATTAAGAGTAATTTCACTAAACGTGATCCATCTCGGAGCACTCTACTGTCAAGAGTAGCTCACAAAAGATATGGGTATAAGTGTCTCTCTGACCTAAGATCACCACGATCACTTGCAAGCAACTCACTATGCTTTGATGCTGAACTATCTAAATTTTTAATTAAGTGATGAATGATTTTTGGGTATAGTCAAGTACTTACGAAATTAGTGTGTAAGTCAAGATGGGGTTGACGGCTCCTGATTTCAGGAGTTAGTACTACATTGTGTTTCAATTCAGCAAAATCTTGGCTAAGGTAGTCCTTGTGAGGAGTTATAGGTTCTATAAAGTTTAGATACATTATAGATGTACTGATTAAAAGTCGATAGTTTAACTCTGAAGTCATCCTAGATACTGAGGGTCAAAGGGATGAATTATACGGTAACCATATGCCAAAGATTTTTGAATGTTTCTTTACAATCATTCGGTCTATTCGAATATCAGATACCATTACTAGATAGTCACTTCGATTAGTACAGAAATTTATTTCTGTGCTATCAATTTAGATTCAAACCATGGGGTCACACACAAAAGAAGTTCCTATCTGATCAGATGGCTGATCGATGAATGAGAATCATTCAAGGATATAATCATCAATATGATTGATAATTAACCTTATACAAAAATTATAATAAAATAATTATTGAATTATAGAAAGATTAATTAATAATTAGATTATTAATTATCGTAATTTGATTGAGTAATGAGGTTTGGACTAAGTTTAATTGAATTAGATTCAATTATGTTTGATCTGATTAAGTTATGAGATGACTTAATTGCTAAGGATGATTGATTCCTGATTTGCTCAGGACATGGACTTGAGTAATTTCTAATTAGATTAGAATTTAATTAAGATAAATAGGTGCCTAATTGGATTAGGTTTAACCTTTCATTTGTGTCTGACCAAACTTGGTTTGGATAGAAACATAATTGGATCAAATGGGAGTCCAATTGGATTGGACTCAAACTCTAATGCAAGGCCCAAAACACCTAGCCCATTCCTCACGCCAATTTGAATTTGGCATGAAGATTTACATGCTTTTTAAAGCTTGGTCGACCACTCCTCTTGATAAGGATCAAGTGGTTGGTTTGATAAGGATCAAGTGGTTGGTTGGTTGAATTCGAATTTGATTTGAATTTGAGATTGGATGAGAATTTGTTCTCATCCAAATCAATCTCATTGCTACCTTCTTAAACCCCTCTTCTCTTGGGTGTCACATTAGATAATATCCATCATTTTTGCCAAACATCTAAGTGGGGTGTTAGATATTGGGGTGGGTGCTGCCTTCTTAGCATGAGAGACTAGAGGAGAACTGTCTCCTCTTGGGCTGAGCATTCTAGGTTTTCGGGTGAGAGGAAAAATAAGAGAGAAAGGATTCTCCCTTGCCTTCTTCCACCAATCCTATATCCTCCTATAGTCCTCCTCCTAAAAGGGTCTGAGAGTTCTCAAAAAAGGAATCAGATCAGCTGTCAAGAAGATCTCTACACGAGCTAGCACTCATGGAGAGATCGATCAGCGCTAGAGCTTCGTATGGACGTCCTATAAAGGTCAGACATCCTGTGCGGCTATGAGCAACTAGCAGGACCTCAAATCTATATTTTTAGTTGCGATGATCAGACACCCATGCTCAAGTATTGGGTTTTGAACTCAATGATATTGTAGATTTGATCTACTACTGGATTATTTTGTTCCATGCTTGCTGATTTTAGATTTCAAATTTTATATGCTATATATATCATGTCATAGATCCTAGTGCAAGTATTTTTAGATATGATCTAAAGTATAATTTGAAGATTAAATAGTTTAATCTGATTTGCTTTTGCAATGAAATTGTTTTTAAAAAAAATGCATGTTTGAAATACCTATGGTTTTCTTCAGTGGTATCAGAGCATAGGTTCATTATGACATGATTATATTTGCATAATAGATCTGAAATTTAATTTCTTTCATATGTGATATATTAGGATAGATCTTAGTAGCCTAGTATCTAGATTGGGTTGATCAACAGACCATCCGATCATAAGAGCAAGTAAGGTTTAAAGATCCTCTCTTCCCATTCGATAGGGTTCTTTTATAGCATATTAGGGTTCCGTGTGATTATATCTCATAAAGAAAAATAGTGAAATAATTTTAGATTAATTTAGATCTAACATTTGATACATTAGATCTGAAATTAATCAATCCATCATCACATGATCTGATATAAGATATCTTAGATCTAATCAATTATTGATCACATGTGCTGATTTTTTATGCTGAAATCTAAAATCATAAATCAATTTTGATCAAATTTTTTATATATTTTTTATCTATTTTTGAATAGATTTTTAACTTATTTTGAACAAATATTTCATGCATTTTAGATCTATTTCGCACAGATTTTATGGAAATCTTTTGAACAAATTTCAGATCTGCTTTAGCATAGATTTTGGTTGATCTATTTTGAACAAAATTTTTATAAATTTTCATATCAATTTAGAACCAAATTTTTATTCACATTCAGATCTGAGTTTTTGAAAAGGTTTCCACGAATTCTTAGATTTGAAATTGATGTTTTATATGATATAAAAATTTAGATTCAAATCTAAAATTATTTTATGTGAAATTATGTTTAGATTAGATCGAAAAAGGATTTCATAATATGAAACTATTTCAATGTCTAATGATCATATATTTAATTGAGAATTAAGTTATGAGAATTAAGAGATCTAGATTTGAGAATCAAAGATCTAAGATATTTCATAAATCATGAGTAATGGGTTAGCTTGAGTCAGGTCTTTTAATTGGGTTAGATCTAAGGTTAGATTCAAATGTAATATGGACTAATTAGAGAAATTAATTAAATCTAATCAAGAGTTAAATTAGATTAAATTAGGATTTCTCTGGATCAAATATAATAGTTGTAGTTGGTCAAGTCTATGCCTTTGATTAGACCAAATAGATCTGATCGTAGCTCAATGGTGGAGCCCATGTCATTAGGCTGATCAAATTAAAACTAATTAACCTATTGATGTTCAAGATAAGTTTGATAATTTTGATCGATGGTTTTTAATTGGTAGCTGCTTATCTGGCCATTTTGATGGTATCTAAGGCAAGCTTGGCAACCCTCCTATCGATCTCACTTACCTAGCTGACTTGGTGAATTATATTTTGATTAGATCGCTTAATGATTCGAGTTAACCAATGCCATTAATGTTGATCAGTATGACTGATATAAGTACCCTTGAACCAACCTATCTTAGTCCTCTTTATGACTTGATGAAGTCAATGGAAAAATTTTTGACTGCTGATTAATCTCTTTTTTTTAAAATAATTAACTAAATTTTTTAAATTATTAGGTTCTTAAAATGATAATATTATGAAGATAATAAAATCATAGCCTTCGATTAAGATGGATGATAATCAATCTGATAGTCTGATAATCATTGGAGGCACCACACACTTGGTGCTTATCTGCTATTGAAATTATCATTCATAATATGATGATTCAGTTATACTTTCTAATAGGTGGTCAGGTTGGCTGAGCCACACTCCGGTCTAATTATCTGTTAGTCAGATGCACTAAATTTTATCATGTTAATGGTTAGACCTAATCAAGACTTTTAGTGGAGGCACCACACACATTCTGAAGAGGTGCCTGGGGTAAAATTAATACTAAAATTATTTGATAAAATAATTGATTAAGAACCTACTCATAGGTGCACAAAAATTGATCGAGCCACACTCGAGCCCATGTGCAGTCTGTGCGGATTTTAGTATCCGCTAAGAAATTAAGGTAATTTTTTGAATTGGAGACAGAGGCTACCAATTCGCATAAAATAGTGGGAGTACCTTTAGACTAAAGTCTAAATCTTTAGGCTTAATTAATTCATATACTAATTGATCTTTTTTTTTTTTTAGTTATGACCACCACATTATCGCTCTGATCACTATTGGATAGTGATAAACTGATAAGACCCAACTTCGATAGCTGGTATCAAAAGCTAAAAATCATCCTGGAGCATAAAAAGCTCTTTTATGTTCTTACGGATCCTACACTAGAGGGTCCGCTTCAAACACTTGAGGTGTGGTCCAAGACACTTACTAGAAGTCACTCAACGATCGTACCATGGTGCATTGCATCATGTAGGGGGCCATGAACAACGAGTTCAGTCGCAAGTTTGAGGATGCTCAATCAGAGCAGATGTTATAAGTGTTAAACGAATCTTTCAGCACTCCCGACAATGTTGAGAGGTACAAAGAATCTTGTGCCATTTTCAACACTTGGATGAGGGAGGAGGCGTCAGTCATCGATCATATATTATACATAATCAAGTAGATCGAGTGCCTGAGTAAGCTCAATTTTTTTCTGTATGAGCAACTGAAGAAAGATGCGATTTTGAATTCCCTATCAAAATCCTACCTCCCCTTCCTTAGTTATTATAGAATGACTAAGCCTGCAGTCAACTACCATGATTTGTTAGAGTTACTATGACTTTTGAGAAGGATCACTAGCTCTATAAGGAGCTCATAAATGTAGTGGGAGGATTTTCTTCGATGGTGCATCATCCCTTTAAGAAAGAAAAGAAGAAGAATAAGAATAAAAAGGTGCAGCATGCTGGAGCATCTAAGCCCGGTCAGTGTGGGGAAAATTCAGTGCAGGGGTAAAATGGTAATTTTAAAACTTTTTTAAAATTATAATTTTATAGTAGAAAAATATTAATTAATCTAATTAATTAATATAAATTTATCCTACATTAGGATCTAAATATGATATATAGCATGCATGCATTTAAATTTGAAATTCAAATTCGAACAGTAAATACTTTACTGTAATGTGTTCAGAACACAATACCTTTGTGCAGGTAATAGATCGCCGCAATCTGATCACCGTTGGAAGAGTCTGATTATCACGATGCAGCCACACAGTGTGTCTGACCTCTATGGATCATCCACATGAAGCTCCCGGTCCGATCGACTCCTCACGAGTGCTAGCTCGTTGTAGAGCCCTTTTGACGGTCGATGCTGATCGAACTCCTTCGATCGATGTCTATCGATTCATCGGATACTCTAGACCATTAACAGACATGCTTGAGAGGATGTTGAAGATCTTCCTAAGATTTTGTGGGCTCACGACACTCGTAGCTCACTTTCTCACTTCCCGAACCCCAGACTAAAACTCTAGGGAACTCACCGGAAACTTTGCACCCATTTTTTTTTCTTTTCTTTCTTTTTCTCTTGGAAGGATATGGACTTCCTTCTCATGCACAAGACTTCTCACATCCCAAAATTTTTCTCCAAAAATCTTTTTCTTTTTTCTTACACGCCCCACTCTTCTCCTCCTTTTATAACAACGTCAAACGTCTTATCCAAAAGAAAGGATAAAGATAAGTAATTGCACATTTAAATTCAAATCAAATTTTGAATTCAAATGGACACCAACTCATCCCTTATCCACTAAAGGCGTGAGGCATGGCTTAAATTGTGCTTGGAGTGATTTCATGAGAAACCTTTTTTTATGTAATAAATGAGGTGTAAAAAAAGGGATAAGGTGCAAAGATTGATTGTCCATTCAAATTCAAACTTTATTTTGAATTTGAATGGCCAATCAATCATCCTTATCCATTCATATGGCACATTAAAGTGGGGCATGGAGAGAGCTTGGCATGAGGAAAAAATTCATGAGAAGTTCCTTCTTATGAATTCAAATGGGTGCAATGGAAGTGAGATGGCGCATGGAGATTGGGTCAAGGTGGTTTAATTATTTAAACCAACCTAATTGAACCAAATAAGTTAGGTCCAATTAGACTAATTTAAATCCAACTTAATTAGGCTTAATTAGGCTCAATAAAATTTTAATCAAATCAGGAATTGACTAAGCCCAACCCCTGATCAAATCAGGGACCAAACCATCTCGACGATTAGTCAACTCTTAACCTAATCGGGTCAAACCCAACTAAATCCAATTCAATTGGACTTGATCCAAAAATAATTACTCAATCAAATTGAGTTAATTAGTGATCAGATCACTAATTAAATCTCTCATAAATACTGAGTCCAAATCTGATGGGCAATCAGGCATCAGAATTCATCGATATGTAATCCTGATCGAAAAATCTCAACCAGTGGGACTCTTGATCCCGGTACCCATAATGTGTGGAACTCATGATCAGAGAATCTTGATTCTCGATCACTGAGTCCCAAACATGTAGGATTCTACATCAGCCATCAGATCAGATAGGAACCTCTAATGTGTGTGACCCCGCAGGTTCGAACCTAAGCCGGTAGCACAGGAATCAATTCCTGTACTAATCGAAGTGACCATCTAGCAATGGTATCCGATGTTCGGATAAGTCAAAGAGTCGCAATCGCAACACTCAGAACCTACATGAATATGGTTACTGTGTAATTCATCTTTTTGACCCCTGTGTTTAGGATGACTCAGGGTTAAACTGTTAACCCTGATCAGATCATCCGAGTCATGCTCAACTCAAACAGTCCTGTGACTCCTCACAAGGACTACCCTGGTCAAGGTTTTGCTAAATTAAAACATGACTGTACACAGCTTCTAAATTGGAGTGGTCAATCCCATCTTGACACACGCACCGATAAGTCAAGTACTTGACTACACCCAGCATCCTTCCATCACTGAATTAAAAATTCAGGGAGTCTAGTGCCTAAGTGCAGTGAGTTGCTTGCAAGTCACCATGGCGGTCTCAGGTCGGAGGGATATTTATACCCATATTCCATCGGAGCAAATTTTGACAGTAGAAATAGCTCTGAAGTCGGTCACGTTCAGTGCAGATGTACCCTTACATCTCACCTGTATGCCATACCAGTGTCTCCACACTCATTGGTTAAGAGGACAACTAACCTATATGGCACACACCAACCTATGCTTGATAAACATTATCATCCTTGGTAACAATGTATCATTTGGTTACGAACAGATTTAAGGACTAAACGACAAATCCTTCTTTGTCGAGTCTAAATAGTCCTAAGGACTTCACCACAACATAGGAGTTCATTAGAAGATGAAATATTTTATGATGAAAAATATCAAAATAATTTTTATTAATTCATAATTCATGTATAAATATAAAAATGAGCACAACCGTCAACAGGCTGATAATTGGCTTTGGGACACTATTCCCAACAATCTTTCACTTGGCCTAAAGCCAATCGATGCAGTAACTAATACCCATCTTCGACTTGTAGTTGTCGAACTCCTTCACCGTAATGGCTTTAGTGAATGAGTCAGCCAGGTTCTCCTTTCCGTCGATCTTCTGAAGATCGACGTCACCTCGATCCATAATTTTTCGGATGAGATGGTAGCGACGCAGAATATGCTTCGTCTGCTGGTGTGCCTTTGGTTCCTTCGCCTGAGCAATGGCTCCAGAGCTGTCACAGTAGAGCAGAACTGGACCAACAAGGGAGGGTGCTACTCTGAGCTCGGTGATGAATTTTCTCAACCACACCGCTTCTTTGGCAGCATCTGATGCGGCGACATACTCTGCCTTGCAAACTGAATCAGCCACTATGTGCTGCTTGGAACTTTTCTAGCAGATAGCCCCACCATTAAGGGTAAAAATAAATCCTGACACACTTTTGCTGTCATCGTGATCAGACTGAAAACTAGAGTCTGTAAACCCTATAAGTCTCAAGTCCGATTCACCATAAACAAGCCACAGGTCCTTAGTATTTCCTAAATACTTCAGGATGGTTTTAACAACCTTCCAGTGATTCTTTCCTGGATCAGATTGGTATCTACTCACTACCCCGAGTGAGTATGCCACATCTGGTCATGTACATATCATGGCGTACATGATAAATCCCACTATCGAAGCATATGGAATCCTACCCATAAGCTCTCTCTCTTGAGGTGTTGTCAGACAATCCCTCTTCGAGAAAGAAATTCCATGGCCTATCGGAAGATAGCCTTTCTTGAAATTCTCCATGCTGAACCTCTTCAGCATAGTATCAATGTACGTGGATTGAGATAAATCAAGCAACCTTTTAGATCTATCCCTATAGATCCTCATCCCTAGGATGTAGGAAGCTTCTCCCAAATCCTTCATGGAGAACTGTGACGACAGCCAAATCTTTATTCCCTATAATGCAGGGACATCATTCCTGATTAAGAGAATGTCATCCATATACAATACAAGAAATAGTACTACTAGACCATTAGCCCACTTATAAATGCATGGCTCTTCTTCATTCTTAACGAAGCCATACGTCTTGATCGTTGTTGGTGCAAAAATTCGCTTGCACCGGAGAAGCTGGAGTCGAGGAAGTTGCGGTCGCCGCCGGGACCTGCAAAGGAAGTCTAAACCGGAGGTGGGGTTGCTCCGGCAAGACCCTCCGACGCTCAAGTCAGTTCTCTACCTCAACAAGAATGGAGTGCTCGAACGGAGAATTTAGCAGAGTTTTTAGATGAAAGATGAGAGCTTATCGAATAACGTATCTGGAGCCCCCTTTTTATAGGCGAAGGGGGCAGTAGCCTGATAGCGACATCTGTAACCATCTGGAAGTGGGCTGCCCAGGGTCAGGCGAAGTTTGCTGCGAAGAGTAGTGGAGTGGACCTGTGGCTATCATCGGGGTGTGCCACGTGGAGTCTGCCGCAGGGAGTAGAGCGGCGTCTGTTATCGTGACTCGCCAGCGGATGGGAGAATCGCGCGGTATCCGTCGCAGGAAGTGGAGTAGGATCGTGACCATTATTGTGGCCTGCCAGGGAGTAGTGGAGCTGCGCGAGATCTGTCGTAGGAAGTGGAGCAGTGCTGTGACCATTACTGCGGCCTGTCAGGGAGTGATGGAGCTGCGTGGAATCCATCGCAGGAAGTGGAGTAGGATTGTGGCCGTTACTGTGGCCTGCCTGGGAGTGCAGATCCATCGGCTGAAGTTCGACAGCGGTCGGAGCTGATGACGGAGTCTGGCTCCCATAGGAGTCCGGGCGGAGTCCTCCTTGCGGTTGGAGTCATGGGCGGAGCTCGGCTCCCGTGGGAGCCCGGGCGGAGTCCCCTGCAACTAAAGTCAGGTGCGAAGTCTGGCTCTCGTAGGAGTTCGGACGGATCTTACCGGTAGTCAAAGTTGGCGACGGAGCCCGGCTCGCGAAGTCCGGCTCTCGTAGGAGTCCGGACGGATCTTACCGGCAGTCGAAGTTGGCGACGGAGCCCGGCTCCCATAGGAGTTCGGGCGGAGTCTACTTGCAGTTGAAGCTGTCAGCGGAGTCCGGCTTCCGTAGGAGTTCGGACGAAGTCTGTCTGTAGCCGTTGGAGTCGAGGATGAAGCCCGGCTCCCATAGGAGTCCGGGAGGAGTCTTCCTACAATTAAAGTTAAAGGCGAAGTCCGGCTCCCATAGGAGTCCAGACAAGGCTTACCGGCAGTTGATGTCGAGGATGGAGCCCGGCTCCCGTAGGAGTTCGGGCGGAGTCTACTTGCGGTTGAAGTTGTCGGCGGAGTCCGGCTCCCGTAGGAGTCCGGGCGAAGTCCCCCTTGGGGTTGATTCTGCTGAGGACTTCGGCTGTGGGGTTGGCGCTAGAGGAAGGGGCTGTGTCTTCCCACAGTCGAAGTCCTCAGTAGAATCAACCCCAAGGGGGACTTCGCCCAGACTCCTACGGGAGCCAGACTCCGCCGACAACTTCAACCGCAAGTAGACTCCGCCCGAACTCCTACGGGAGTCGGGCTCCGTCCTCGACATCAACTGCCGGTAAGCCTTGTCCGGACTCCTACGGGAGCCGGACTTCGCCTTTAACTTTAATTGCAGGAAGACTCCGCCCGGACTCCTACGGGAGTCGGGCTTCATCCTCAACTCCAACGGCTGCAGACAGACTTCGTCCGGACTCCTACGGGAGCCAGACTTCACCGACAGCTTCAACTGCAAGTAGACTCCGCCCGAACTCCTACGGGAGCCGGGCTCCGTCGCCAACTTCGACTGCCAGTAAGATCCGTCCGGACTCCTACGAGAGCCGGACTTCGCACCTGACTTTAGTTGCACGGGACTCCGCCCGGGCTCCCACGGGAGTCGGGCTCCGCCCACGACTCCAACCGCAAGGAGGACTCCGCCCGGACTCCTATGGGAGCCAGACTCCGTCATCAGCTCCGACTGCTGTCGAACTTCAGCCGATGGATCTGCACTCCCAGGCAGGCCACAGTAACGGCCACGATCCTGCTCCACTTCCTACAGCAGATTCTGCGCAGCTCCATCACTCCCTGATAGGCCGCAGTAACGGTCACAGCACTGCTCCACTTCCTACGACGGATCTCGTGCAGCTCCACTACTCCCTGGCAGGCCACAATAACAGCCACGATCCTGCTCCACTTCCTGCGATGGATACCGCACGATTCTCCCATCCGCTGGCGAGTCACGACTACAGACGCCGCTCTACTCCCCACGGCAGACTCCACGTGGCACACCCCGGTGATAGCCACGGGTCC
The DNA here is from genome assembly GCF_000442705.2 of Elaeis guineensis. NCBI lineage: Eukaryota > Viridiplantae > Streptophyta > Magnoliopsida > Arecales > Arecaceae > Elaeis > Elaeis guineensis. Next base: position 32,540,088 of record NC_025994.2, read on the forward strand.
ACTCCACTACTCTTCGCAGCAAACTCCGCCTGACCCTGGGCAGCCCACTGCCAGACAGTTACAGATGTCGCTATCAGGCTACTACCCCCTCCACCTATAAAAGGGGGCTCCAGATACGTTATTCGATAAGCTCTCATCTTTCGTCTAAAAACTCTGCTAAATTCTCCGTTCGAGCACTCCATTCTTGTTGAGGCAGAGAACTGACTTGAGCGTCGGAGGGTCTTGCCGGAGCAACCCCACCTCCGGTTTAGACTTCCTTTGCAGGTCCCGGCGGCGACCGCAACTTCCTCGACTCCAGCTTCTCCGACGCAAGCGGATTTTTGCACCAACAATCATCTTATCAAAATGTATGTTCCAACTCCGTGATGCCTGCTTAAGTCCATAAATGGATCCTTCAGGTTGTATCCTATACACCTCTTCATCCAGCTCTCCATTTAGGAAAGCTGTCTTCACATCCATCTGCCAGATTTCATAGTCCAGATGGGCAGCTATCGCAAGCATAATCCGAATGGATTTGAGCATTGCCACAGGAGAAAATATCTCATCATAGTCTATACCATAACGTTGACGATATCCCTTGACAACCAGACGGGCTTTATAGATTTCCACCTTTCCATCTGTGCCTCTCTTCCTCTTAAAGACCCACTTACACCCTATGGGTTTTACTCCTTCGAGTGGGTCAACCAATGTCCACACATCGTTGACCTTCATGGACTACATTTCCGATTTCATGGTCTCTAGCCATTTCTCAGAGTCGAGTCTCTGCATTGCATCCATGTAGGTGATCGGATCCTCATCATTTTCATCAAGTTCGATAGGATCATCGTCTCGGACCAAGAAACTATAGTATCTGTCCGGTTGATGTGGTACTCTACCAGATCGCCTTAAGGGTGCTTGAACAATAGGCTCCGAATCTGATCTAATCAAATCCGGTTCAGGTTCAGCAACTTGTGTCAGTTTTTTCACCTGTCGAACTTCGTCAAGTTTGACCTTAGAGGCAACAGTCCCTTCACCAAGGAATTCCTTTTCCAAAAAGATTGCCTTAAGGCTGACAAACACTTTTTGCTCATCAGCTAGGTAGAAGTAATACCCTTTGGTCTCTTTTGGGTACCCTATAAAATTACACTTGTCAGACCTAGGTCCTAGCTTGTCCGTAATTAAATATTTAACATAAGTCAGACACCTCCAAACCCTAAGGTGCGAGAGTACTGGCTTACGTCCTATCCATATCTCATATGGCGTTTTGGTTATAGACTTACTCGAAACTCTATTTAGAAGGTAACAAGCTGATTCGAGCGCATATCCCCATAGAGAGATCGCCAGACCAGTAAACCCTATCATGGATCGAACCATGTCCAACAAGATTCGATTTCCCCTTTCAGATAAACCAATATGTTGTGGTGTTCCAGGAGGAGTCCACTGAGAGAGAATCTCATTCTCTCCAAGATATGTCAGAAAATCATTGGAAAGGTATTCACCTCCTCGATCAGATCGAAGAGTTTTAATACACTTTTCAATTTATTTTTCTACCTCATTTCGGAATAGTTTGAATATTTTAAATGACTCTGATTTATGCTTCATTAAATAGACATACCCATACCTCGATAGGTCGTTTGTGAAGGTTATAAAGTAGAAATATCCACCTCTTGCACTTGATCTCATGGGTCCACATACATCAGAATGTACCAAAGACAAGAGTTCACTGGCTCGCTCACCTTTTTCAGTAAAAGGTGATTTGGTCATTTTACCAAGAAGACAGGACTCACAGGTTGGAAGTGATTCATAATCACCTACTTCAAGAATTCCTTCTTGAGCCAACCTGTTTATCCTATTCTTATTGATATGACCTAGCCTACAATGCCAAAGACACATTATCTATTCTAGGGCATTTACCGGAGGTTTGAACCACATTAACAGGTTGTGATAGAAAATAAATTCCATTATTAAGTTGTCCAACAAACATTGTAACATCATTCAAAATGATATTGCAAACATTTTCTTTTATTAAAAATTGATAACCGTTCATGGCCAAAAGGCCTACAGAAATTATATTTAATAAAAAGCTTGGACAATAGTGACATTCACTCAGAATTATGTTTCGAGAATTGATTACAAGGTTTATGATTCCTAATGCTAGAACTGAAATTTTGCTTCCATCTCCAACGTTCAGGAATCTCTCGCCTTCATCAAATCTCCTACTGACCTGCAGACCCTGCATCGAATTGCAAATATGATAAGGGCTTCCGGTATCCAATACCCAGGCAGTAGTATCACAAATGAAAAAGTTGCAAGGTGTTATCATATAAGTACCTTGCTTCTACTTCAGCCTGTTCGGATCCAGGGAGGCAATGTATAGAGGATAGTTCCTCTTCCAGTGTCCCTACTTCTTGCAAAAGAAGCACTCCGCCTGGCTCTGGTCGGGCTTGCACTTCTTGGTCTGACCCTGTGCAGACGTCCCAGCATGCAGTTGCACCTTCTTATTCTTCTTCTTCTTGTTCTTCTTCTTCCCTTTCTTAAAGGGTTGACGACCAGAAGAAGACCCTCCCACAACATTCACCGACTCCTTATAGAGCTGGTGATTCTTCTCAAAGTTCTACAACGACCCCAACAAGCCGTGGTAGTTCACTGCAGGCTTTGTCATCCAAAAATGAGTAAAAAAGGGGAGGAAGGACTTGGGCAATGAATTAAAAATCGCATCCTTACCGAGCTGCTCGTGCAAGGAAAAGCCCAGTTTACTTAGGCACTCAATCATTTTGATCATGTACAGTACATGATCAGTGACTGAGGCTCCATTCCTCATCCGAGCATTGAAAATGGTGCAACTAGTTTTGTGCCTTTCAACATCGTCAAGCATGCCAAAGGAGTCGTTCAACATTTGAAGCATCTCTTGTGGTTGGGCATTCTCGAACCTGTGGCTGAACTCATCATTCATTACCGCCAGCATAATGCACCGAATGGTGGTGCAGTCGTTGAGCCACTTTTGGTAAGTGTCTCGGATCGTTCCTCGAGCATTCGGGGTTGGCTCCTCAGGTGCAGGATCCGTTATTACATAAAGGACCCGTTCATGCTCAAGGATGATTTTTAATTTTCGATATCAGCTACCAAAATTAGGTCCCATGAGCTTGTCATTATCTAATAATGACCGGAGCGATAAGGTAGTGGCCATAGCTGCATAAAAGAAAATCAGACCTCTATTAATACATAAATTATAAATACTAAAGACTTGGACTTTAGTCTAAAGTTTCTCCCAGTATTTTTACGAACTGGTAGCCTCAACCTCCAATTCGAGAAATTACTTTAATTCCTTAGTGGGTACTAGAATCCACACAGACTACACACGAGCCCAACTTTGGTTGGTCAACCCATGTGCATCTATAGGTAGGTTCATAACCAGTTGTTTCTCTAAACAACTTCTAGTAATTGATTTTGCCCCAGAACCTAATCAGTAGGCTTTGGCCTCCACTGAAAAGATCTGGTTAGATCCAACCATTAACATGATTTGATTTGATGAATCGGATCAATAAATGATCAGACCCGACTTTGACCGACCAACCTGACCACCATCAGAAAGACTCAACCAAATTATCGTACTATGAATGATAATTCCATTAGTCAATAAGCACCAGGCCTTTGGGCCTCCAATGATTATTAAACTAATGGACTCATTATCACTCACTTAATGGGAGGCTATGACTTAGTTATCAATATAACTTAATCATTTTTAGGGACTTAATAATTTTGAGGATTTTATTAAAGGATAGATGAGAAGAAAATATCTAGCCAATTTCAATCCTCCCACTGACTTCACCAAGTCAGATTAAAAAGGATTTAATTAAAGCTGGCATTAGGAGCACTTAAATCAGTCAAACTGATTTACCTAATGACATGGGTGAGCCCTAATCACCAAGTGATCTAATCAAAACTTAATTCACCAGGTTGGCCAGGTTAGTGAGATCAGTGGTGGGGATAAGCCATTAACTCATCAGAGATCAAGTCACTGCGAGTAGCTCCCGCTTAAAAACCATTGGTCAAACTGCCAAACTTACCTTAGACACCAACCGGTTCATTAGTTTTAATTTGATCAACTTAGTAAATAGGGTTCCACTGCGTAGTCATGAATTAAGTCCATCTTGGTCTAGTTAAAGACATGGACCCATTCAACTACAACTATTGGAGTTGAGTCTAGAGTATCCTTGACCTAATCTAATTCAACTTTTGATTAGATTTGATCAATTACTCTAATTTAGTCCATTTCTTTAAGCTAACCTTAGGTCTAATCCAATTATGGACCTAATCCATCTAACCCATTGACCCATAAGTTTATGCAATTATCTTAGGTCTTAATTCACAATTCTAGACCTACTAGACAATACTTAATTTTTTTAAATAAGTATTTGGGCTGATGGGTCAGGGTTTGGCATTTCAAAAATAATTTTTAAATTTGAAAGGTTTTATTTTCTGTTCACCAAATATGTTGACTCATTTCACAAATAGATCAGCACATTTCATAAATAGCAATCCTATTGCTAATTACATAACAGAAAATAACTCAATCAAAATAAATCATAAATATTCCTTTAGATCTAATCTAACACATTCATGATAAATTTTACAATTGTATCTTTACAATTTGTTGGTGCAAAAATCCGCTTGAGCCGGAGAAGCTGGAGTCGAGAGAGTCATGGTCGCCGTCGGGACCTGCAAAAGAAGTCTAAACCGGAGGTGGGGTTGCTCCGGCAAGACCCTCTGATGCTCAAGTCAGTTCTCTGCCTCAACAAGAATGGAGTACTCGAACAAAAATTTTAGCAGAGTTTCTAGGTAAAAATGAGGGCTTATGGAATAACGTATCTGGGGTTCCCCTTTTATAGACGGAGGGGGCAACAAATTGATGGCGACATCTGAAACCGTCTGGTCATGGGCCGTCCGGAGTCAGGAGGAATTTATTACGAAGGGTGGTGGAGCGGGATCGTGGCTATCGCCGTGGCTTGCCACGTGGAATCAGTTACGGGGAGTGGAGCGGCATCCGCTGTCGTGACTTGTCAGGGAGTGGTGGACTCGCACAGAATCCACCACAGGGAGTGGAGCAGAGTCGTGGCCGTTAATACGGCCTGTCAGGGAGTAATGGGGCTACGCAGGGTCTGCCGCAGGGAGTGGAGCAGTGGTGTCCATTACTGTGGCTTGCCAGGGGATCCAGACTTGTTGGCCGAAGTTCGGTTGGAGTCGGTAGCGAGGTCCGGCACCCGTAGGAGTTTGGACGAGGTCTTCCCACAGTCGGAATAGAAGACAGAGTCTGACTCTCGTAGAAGTCCGGACGTAGTCTTCTTACGGTTGGGGGTCGTAGGTGGAGTTCGGCTCCCGTAGGAGTCCGGGCGGAGTCTTCCAGCAATTGAAATCAAAAATGAAGTCCGGCTCCCATAGGAGTCTGGACAAGGCTTACCAGCGACAGAAGTCATGGATGGAGCTCGGCTCCCGTAGGAGTCCGGGCGAAGTCTTCCTTGCCACAGAAGTAGTGAACGGAGTCTGGCTCCCGTAGGAGTCCGGGCGGAGTCTTCCTTACCACAGAAATTATGGACGGAGCCCGGCTCCCGTAGGAGCCCAGGCAGAGTCTTCCTTGCTGCAGAAATTATGGACGGAGCCCGGCTCCCGTAGGAGCCCGGGCGGAGTCTTCCTTGCTGCAGAAATTATGGACGGAGCCTGGCTCCCGTAGGAGTCCGGGCGGAGTCTTCCTTGCTGCAGAAATTAGGGATGGAGCCCGGCTCCCGTAGGAGTCCGGGCGGAGTCTTCCTTGCTGCAGAAAATCATTGATGGAGCCCGACTCCCGTAGGAGCCCGGGCGGAGTCTTCCTTGCTGCAGAAATCATGGATGGAGCCCGGCTCTCGTAGGAGCCCGGGCAGAGTCTTCCTTGCTGCAAAAATTATGGACGGAGCCCCAGCTCCCGTAGGAGCCCGGGCGGAGTCTTCCTTGCTACAGAAATTGTGAATGGAGCCCGGCTCCCGTAGGAGCCCAGGCGGAGTCTTCCTTGCTGCAGAAATCGTGGACAGAGCCCGGTCCCGTAGGAGCC
>NC_025994.2:32546248-32629626 GCF_000442705.2 Elaeis guineensis
GATCCTATGCATGGGGTAAAAATCTGTTCTTCACTTAGAGATGTACTTAATCATTGTGCATTTGTATCTCAACTTGAACCTAAAACTTTTGAAGAAGCTGAAAATGATCATAACTGGATTAATGCTATGCAAGAAGAACTTAATCAATTTGAAAGAAATAATGTTTGGACCTTAGTGAAAAGATCTAAAGATTATTCAATAATTGGCACAAAATGGGTCTTTAGAAATAAATTAGATGAGCATGGAAATGTAATTAGAAATAAAGCAAGACTGGTTGCTAAGGGATATAATCAAGAAGAAGGAATTGATTTTGATGAAACCTTTGCACCTGTTGCTAGATTAGAAGCTATTAGACTTCTACTTGCATATGCTTGCTTTATGAATTTTAAGTTATTTCAAATGGATGTTAAAAGTATATTTTTAAATGGATATATTTCTGAAGAAGTATATGTAGAACAACCCCCTGGATTTGAAAATCATGCTTTTCCCAATCATGTCTTTAGATTAAATAAAGCTTTATATGGTCTAAAACAAGCACCTAGAGCATGGTATGAAAGGCTAAGCAAATTTCTACTAAATAATGGTTTCTCAAGAGGCAATGTAGATACAACCCTATTTATTAAAAGAAACCAAAATGATATGCTAATTATACAAATTTATGTTGATGACATAATTTTTGGATCTACTAATGAATCCCTTTGTCAAGACTTTGCTAAGCTTATGCAGGGAGAGTTCGAGATGAGCATGATGGGAGAACTCATCTTCTTCCTCGGACTCCAAATCAAACAATCAAAAGAGGGAATCTCCATCACCCAAAGCAAGTACACCAAGAAACTTCTCAAAAGATTTGGAATGGAGAACTGCAAACCAATTGGCACACCAATGAGTCCCTCAAGTAAGCTTGACAAGGATGATGAAGGTAAAAGCATAGACTTAAAATACTATAGAGGTATGATTGGCTCATTATTATATCTAACTGCAAGTAGGCCTGATATCATGTTTAGTGTTTGCTTATGTGCTAGATATCAATCTAATCCTAAGGAATCTCATTTGAATGCTGTTAAAAGAATCCTTAGATACTTAAATGGTACACAAACTATAGGGTTATGGTACTCTAAGGACTCACAAATTAATTTGTTAGGATATTCAGATGCTGATTTTGCTGGATGTAAATTAGATAAAAAAAGCACAAGTGGAACTTGCCAATTTCTTGGAGTTAACCTAATCTCATGGTTTAGCAAGAAACAAAATTCGGTGGCACTGTCTACGGCTGAGGCCGAATACATTGCAGCTGGAAGTTGTTGTGCTCAAATCTTATGGATTAAGAACAACTCGAAGATTTTGGAATCAAACTTAATGAAACACCAATAAGATGTGACAATACAAGTGCCACAAATCTATCTAAAAATCCAATACAACACTCAAGATCTAAACATATTGAAATAAGACATCATTTTATAAGAGAACATGTTCAAAATAAAAATATAATTCTTGAATATGTTAGCACTAAAAATCAATTAGCTGATATCTTTACAAAGGCCCTTAGTGAGGATAGATTCTGTGAAATTAGGAGAAATCTAGGAATTCAAGATCCATTTGCCTAAACTTCTCTTAATTGATATCAAATATTCTTAGAGCTCAATTTCCAACAACTATCCTGGTTCCAAAAGCTCAGATTTATCACTCTAAAAACTTATCATTGAGCAAAATTCCTTCTCCCAAAATTTCGAATTTTTTTGGAATTTATTTGTATTTTTGCTGAATTTTGAACTTCATGAGTCGACCCCCATGAGTCGACTCAATGGCAAACTTGTAAATCCCACAAACTTCCCACGGGCTCATTGTTTTTAAACGGGAACCCTGTTTGTGAGACGACTCATCGTCTTCCTTCCGAAAGCCGTTCTTTCCAACTCTTTCTTGCTCCAAATCCAAGGATTTATCTCGAGGCAATTCTCCCTCCTACTCTCCACCAAAAATCGTCTCCTTGGAAAAGAGATTTCTCGTGCTTTCTTGCATTGCTCGGCGCGGTTGGAACGTGCCCTAGCACTTCACCGAACTTCTAAAATCCACTTCTTTTCTCCACTAAAATTCCTCTTTACTCTCTTGTGATCCCTCCTCCTCTCAATTCAAGTCTTCTTGTCTGCTACTTATTGGATATGGCTCCAAAGATGAAACTTCCCCAAAGAAGGAAATCAATCCTGAGCCTGAGAAATTGTCCGAAAGAAAAGGCATGCTCAGTCTTCCAGTGTTTCCGCTCCAGTTTCAGTACCTGCTCAAGGTCCTCTCAATCCTCCATAAGCCCCAGTGTAAATCCTCTTTCTGATAGAAAAGTAGAAACGGGAAAAACATAGATTTTCGGTTCTTTGAGAAAGAAGGCTTTACTTTTGCAAGTAAGATCAAAAATCAAGGATGGGAACTTACTGCTCCCTTAAGGAAGTCACCTATGTTGATCTAGTTAGAGAGTTCTACCAGAACCTAATTATGGAATAGGTTAGTGACTTCAACTGTAAGAGAATGACATCTGCTTCGATTCTAGATATTGGAAGAAATATTCAGTTGCCTAGTGAAGGATACTCATATATGGAACTCCCAATTAAAGAAGAAGGGATCAGAATTATCTTAGGAGAAGCTTTTTCAGGAAGTTTAAACAAATTGGAAGCAAAGCTATTATCCATTGAGATGAGGGTCCTGCATCAGATTGTAACAAAACTCTTTTTTCCTAGGAGTGGTAGACATGACTTACTGTCTGGCAGAGATGTATGTGTCATGTTTCACATCATCACTCAGACCCCCCTAAACCTCCCTGCACTTATGATAGAGGCCATGAGAGAAACTTTGAACAGATCCAAGGCACACTTGCCTTATGGTATGGCCCTTACTAGAGATTTAGGAGGTTTGGAGTTAGCAGTGAGGGGAGACACCTACCAAGCTCTCACATGTGGACACTTTCAACCAACACAGCCTGCACCGAATGGAATTACAAAGACTGTTGATGGTTGGATCAAGGGCTCTGAAGAAAGAGCTGAGGAGAAGGAAAGAGCTGAAGACAGAACTGAAGGCAGAGTAGAAGAAGAAGGTCCATCTTCTCCTGTACATGACTTCAGGGCAGCTTCACCAGATACCCAGTTCATTCCTGATACTGAGGCTGGCCCTTCTGAGTTTACTAGGATGCCCACACCAGTGTATCAGCCAGAGAGCAGAGCACCTCATTCAGAGTTCAGACTGGCTGACGATCAGATCGAGCATATATCACAGCGTGTGGCTTCTTTGCTGTCTAGCAGTGGGGTAGTACTTCTTTTGCACCTGGTGCCACGTCTTCTGATCAGACCATTACTCCCCACATCTCCACTGTGTTTCAGATGATATCAGATCAGTCCATCAGGATACAGCAGCTTGAGGACACAGTCTGGAGACTTACTGGCAGAGTTCTTGACTTGCAGGGGCAAGTCCTTGCATTGGCCCATCCCCAGCCACAGGAGTCTACTATTGAGGTCACAGACCTCACTGCAGAGGCTGGCAGGCTCAGAGGAGCTCTAGAAGGTGGATATGAATTGCTGAGGAAAGAGATCCGAGGATCGAGTGAGCATGCTACCACCCAGTTCACTGCTCTACTTTAATCTATTTCCAGAGCACTGAACGTACTTGATTCTATTAGACTCACCTTTATGTTCAGTCCCTAGCATCTCAGCATTCTCAGCCACCCAGTTCATCTCACTCTCCTGCTCGTGGCAGAGGCAGACGAGGTAGAGGACGCACTTCTGATCCATCATCTCCTCACCCTATATCTGATGACTCCGATCATTGACTTATCTTGATCTTTACTAGGTCTTAGGAGTTAGTGTCTTATTCTAGGATCTATACCTTGGGGCCATGTATTGACAATTAGCTGGTTGACTTTTTAAGAACTATGTATTGAAACAATTATGATATTAATGGAATCATCTTTTACCTATATTTCTACCTCTTTGTAATGATATCGATCATATTTTGGTTATATATTTTCTTCTTGTTGAAATATTGTCTTCTCTTTGTTGTTGTTTGCTGTTGATAATTGCTATATTAAGGGGGAGCAAACATCTGTGAAAAACTCTAAAGGAGAAGAAATTAAAGAATGTTTCAGAAAAAGGAAGAGTTAACTATGTTTGATGATGTCAAAAAGGGGGAGAAATTAAACAAAAACAAAAATTGAAATTAAACAAAAAGTAAAACCCTAAATTATAAAAAAAAAGAAGGGGAGAAATTAAACAAAAACAAAATTGAAATTAAACAAAAAGCAAAACCCTAAATTATAAAAAAAGGGGAGAAATTAAACAAAAATTGGAAGATTAAAAAAAATATTGGGAAACAAATATTGGAGAAATTAAACAAAACTTTGAGAAATTTGGTATCAAAATTTGGTCTCAGACAGAAATTAAACAAAAAGCCATCCATCAAAAGCAAAATCATAAGTACAATGCAAATAAGTAATTTTTTATATGCTCTGATATATTTCAAAATTCAAACTTGCTCTGATACATCTTTTGAAATTTTATTTACCTTGATACAACTTAAGAAATTTGATTTACTCTGATACACCCTAAAATTTCTTTTAACTTGCTCTGATACATGATAAAATTTGATCTTATACAGTGTAAAAGTTTCTCTAATATATTATAACATTTGCTCTGATACAGTGTAAAATTTTTTCTGATACAGTGTGAAATTTTCTCTGACATTTGCTCTAATACAGTGTGAAATTTTCTCTGATATATTATAAAATTTTCTTGCTCTGATACATTGTAAAATCTTTTCTGATATAATTGTAAAAATTATTTTTCTTGCTCTGATACATAGAAAAAGTTATTTATCTTCTCTTGCTCTGATATATCTTAAACTCAAAATGATCTAATACCCTTTTCAAATCTTTAAGAAAATGGACAAACTATTTTTGCATTTATATTACATGCCAAAAGGATCATACTCTTTTCAAGCATATACACTTATAATGGATTCTTTTGAAATTAATGCATTAACATAAATATTTTTGTTCAAATATTTTGTCATCATCAAAAAGGGGGAGATTGTTGCTCCTAGATTGATTTTGATGATTACAAAGCAGATTGAAGGGATACAAATAATTTTAAAATGAAAAAGTCCTTATGCTCTTCAAGGGTAAAATCATAATTTCACTAAAATTCTGATTTGATAGTATCATTTGATAGAACAAATGATTTGTAAACTATTGATGAAAATTTTATTGTATTTGGACTTATATTTTTGAAGTTATGAAGGTTTGAAGTGCATGAGTCGACTCATGAGTCAACTCATGACACTGTGAGCTGTTTGGCACGCAAAAAATTCCCATGGCACGCTGGATTTTTGACTTGGCACGACCTGTGAGTCGACTCATGAGTCGACCCACAAGGCATGAGTCGACTCATGAGTCGACCTCTGCTGATTTAAGCCGAAAAATCCAGAAATCAGACCTTCTAGTCTGTGCAACAGAAGTCGACTCATGAGTCGACTCCTGATGCATGAGTCGACTCATGAGTCGACCCCTGCGATGGAAAATGTCAGCAACGGCTATTTTTTTGTCCGTTTTAATTGCCATTTATGCTTCCTAAAATTGCTCTAACGGCTCTTTATCTACCTAAATTATTTTCTCTTGCTTCTAATGCTACAAAATGCTTTAAATGATGAAAGAAATTGCAGATTAAATAGCGGATCAAACGTGAAATCAGAAAGGAGAAGAACAGAAGAGAGGATAGGAAATCTGCACGAAAAAGCCTGAGATCAATGAAAAATCCAAAAAGAAAAAGAGAGAGGATCCACAATATACCAGAGAGATTGTGAAAGAGAAAAGCAAGAGCTTTCAAGGAGAGAATCCTTCACGCCTATTGTTTCAACCTTGATCTAGAGATCGTTCAAAGCTTTCAAGAGATCTTCAATCAACAATCAACCTCTTCTCAAGCATTCAAGCGTTCATCCACTTTGAGAAAATCCGAAAAAGGGGTTCATCATTTGAGTAAAGTTTTTATTGTTATATTTGCTCATTTAAGGAGCTATTTTTATTGTATTAAGGAGGATTTCCAAAACAAGGAAAGGTTGATCCGAACCTGAAATCGGAGTATTTTGGGTTTACTTGTACCCGGAAAATAAGTGATCTAGCTTGGGATAGCTAGTGTCGGAGTTTCCGACATTTTGTATTCGGGTTGAATACAAAGGATAGTGGATTGAAATTCCCAAGTAGGATCTTGGGGAGTGGATGTAGGTGCAAGGTTGGCACCGAACCACTATAAATCCTTGTGTTTGTGGTGTGCTTTATCGCTTTATCTTATTTCTTTATTATATCCTTGCAATACTGCTTTAGGTAATTAATATTGAATTAAAATCTTTGTCTTGTTATTCATAAGTAATCCGCTGGGCTTAAAATTTTTAGAAACCCAATTCACCCCCCCTCTTGGGTTGCATAGCTGGGCAACAATGTTGGTGACGGAGCCCGACTCCCGTAGGAGTCTGGGCGGAGTCCTCCTTGTGGTAGAAGTCGCGGACGGAGCCCAGCTCCCGTAGGAGTCCGGGCCTTCGACTTTGCTCAAGCTAGGGCGAGGTTCTCCTCCTATCCTTAGCAGGGCTGTGGGGGCGCATATGGGCGTTGCAGGGCCTCTCCCCCCATCCGGTCTAAATGGAATCGGGCCTTCGACTTTGCTCAAGTTAGGGTGAGATTTTTCTCCTGTCCCTAACAGGGCTGTGGGGGCGCATATGGGCGTTGCAGGGCCTCTCCCCCTATCCGGTCTAAATGGAACCGGGCCTTCGACTTTGCTCAAGTTAGGGCGAGATTTTCCTCCTGTCCCTAACGGGGCTGTGGGGGCGCATATGGACGTTGCAGGGCCTCTCCCCCCATCCGATCTAAATAGAACCGGGCCTTTGACTTTGCTCAAGTTAGGGCGAGATTTTCCTCCTGTCCCTAACAGGGCTGTGGGGGCGCATATGGGCATTGCAGGGCCTCTCCCCCCATCCGGTCTAAATGGAACTGGGCCTTCGACTTTGTCGGGATGAGGTTTCCCTTTCGTTTCTGATACAGTTTATTTGAATTGTCCAAAGACATACAGGTATGCAACTTTCAATTAAAATGAAGTTATTGATAGTACATCCGTAAGTTTTTCGAGCTCCACGATCGTGGGAGGTCGGCTCCTCTAAGTTCCTTAAGATAATAAGTTCTGGGCCGAACTACTTTTTTGACTTCATACGGTCCTTCCCAATTTGGGGCGAGTTTCTCCCGGTCCTGAGGTTGCGAGACAGCGGCTCATCGAAGCACTAGATCTCCTACTCTAAAGGCTTTGTTCTTGATCCGGGCGTTGTAAAATCGAGCGACTTTCTATCTGTAAGCTGCCATTCGAACCTGAGCTATCTCCCATCTTTCTTCCAGCAGGTCGAGGTTGGCTCTAAGACTTTACAAATTTTGATGTTCGTCGAACGCCACGACTCGTGCCGATGGGAGTTTAAGCTCGATTGAGATGATGGCTTCCGTATCGAAGGCAAAAGCAAAGGGGGTCTCCCTCGTAGGTAGCCTCTGGGTAGTTTGATACGCCCACAACACATGATAAAGTTCGTCCGCCCAAGTTTCCTTCGCTTTTTCGAGCCTTGTCTTAATCCCCTGCAAAAGGGTTCTGTTGGTCACCTCAGCTTCGCCATTCGCCTGGGGATGGGCTACTGATGTGAAGTTGTGGGAGATGTTTAGATCTTCACAGAATTCAGTGAATTTTGCTCCCGCGAATTGCCGTCCATTATCAGTGATTAGGGTTCTAGGCAGATCGAACCTACACACGATCGACTTCCAGATGAAATCTTGCACTTTTGCTTTTGTGATTTTCGCTAGTGGTTCGGCTTCAACCCATTTGGTGAAGTAGTCGATCGCTACAAGGAGGAACTTCCTTTGCCCAGACGCCATGGGAAAGGGGCCAAGGATGTCCATCCCCCATTGTGCAAAAGGCCATGGGGCACTCAAGGGTGTGAGTTCGGTGGTGGGCTGTCTCTAGACGTTGGCGTATCTCTGGCATCGATCATACTTTTTGACATATTCAATCGAATCATGATGCATTGTTGGCCAGTAATATCCTTGGCGGAGCAACTTGTGGGATAAAGATCTAGCCACCAAATTGTTTCCGCAAATTCCTTCATGTACTTCCCACAAGGCGTAGTCAGCTTCCGAGGGTCAGAGACATTTTAAGAGGGGCAAGGAGTATGATCTCTTGTACAATTTGCCCTCATAAAGGATGTATCGGGAGGCTTGATTTCGGAGCTTCCGAGCTTCTTTCGCATCCTGGGGGAGAACTCCATCTCTGAGATAGATTATCAGTGGGTCGACCTAGCTGGGCTCGTGGTCAATCTCCATCACGAGCCGCGATTCTTCTGTACTCGGGTGTTTTAGAACTTCAAAGAGGATGCCTTTGGGCAATTCAGCCGGAGCCAACGTCGTCAGCTTGGAGAGAAGGTCAGCCCGGATATTTTCCAACCTTGGAATCTGTCTAATGTTGAAGCTGCTAAAGGCGGGGGTGCGCTCCTTTACCTTCTCAAGGTATTTGGCCATACGTCCACCCATGCTTCGTAACTCCTGCTGACTTGCCCCACCACTAGTTGAGAGTCACTGTGCACCTGGAGCTGACTTATTCCCAGCTCTTTGGCGATCCTTAGTCCTGCGATCAGAGCTTCGTATTCTGCTCCATTGTTTGTTGCGGAGAACTCGAAACGCAGAGCATATTCCGCGATGACTCCCTCCGGACTGACCAAGATCAGGCCTACACCTGCGCCTGACATGTTGGAAGATCCATCCACATAGAGGGCCCAAAAGCGATCAGAGGGATCGGCCTCTTCTTCGGAGGAGTTCGGTTGGGACTTCAGGTCGTCAACTTTGCTTTGTTCAGGTTCATCCTCCTCCAGGATGGTACATTCTACTATGAAATCTGCCAGTATTTGGGCCTTCACTGCTGGCCTGGGTCGATAGTTGATGTCGAATTCTGTGAGCTCGATCGCCCATTTTGCCATCCTCCCGGAGGTGTCCGCCCGGTGCAAAATCGCCTTGATTGGTTGATTGGTGAGTAGCGTCACGGTGTGCCCTTGAAAGTAGGGTCGGAGCCTCCGGGCTGCAATCAACAAGGCGTAAGTCAATTTTTTTAATTTGATGTACCTGGTCTCGGCTTCCCTCAACGCACGTTTAACGTAGTAGATTGGCCACTGGACTTTCGTTTCTTCTTTGACAAGGATGGCCGCGAGGGCCATGGGAGAGACCGCCAGGTATAAAAATAGCTCCTCCCCAGGCTCAGGCTTTGCTAACAGCGGGGGTGAGCCAAGGTAGCTCCTTAATTCTTCGAACGCCTGTTGGCACTCAGAGGTCCAACAGAAGTTCTTCAGCTGCTTGAGGGTTTGAAAGAAGGACAAGCACCATTCGGCCGACCTTGCGATGAAGCGATTAAGGACCGCTATCCTCCCCGTGAGGCGCTGAACCTCTTTTATCGACTTTGGGGCGGCCATCTCCTGGATGGCGCGAATTTTCTCTGGATTGGCCTCGATCCCGCACCCTGATACCATGAAGCCCAGGAACTTTCCTGAGGTTACGCCGAAAGCGCATTTAGTTGGGTTCAGCTTCATTCTATATTTTCAGAGAGCGTCGAAGGTCTCCTCGAGGTCGGCGACATGATCTCTGGAAGATTTGCTTTTTACGAGTATATCGTCCACGTAGACCTCCATGTTACGACCGATCTGCTCCTTGAAGATTTTGTTCACCAACCGTTGGTAGGTTGCGCCCGCATTCTTGAGGTCGAAAGGCATGACCCTGTAACAGTAAGGGCCACGATTAGTGATGAAAGCTGTCTTTTCTTCATCTTCCGACGCCATTCTAATTTGATTATAGCCGGAGAATGCATCCATGAAGGTGAGGAGCTCATGGCCCGAGGTCGCATCCATCAGTTGATCGATTCTGGGAAGGGGGTAGCTATCCTTTGGACAGGCCTTATTCAGCTTTTTGATGTCTATGCACATCCTCCACTTGCCGTTTGCTTTTTTGACCAGGACAACGTTGGAAATCCAATCAGGATAATTGACTTCCTTAATGAATCCGGCCTTAAGGAGCTTATCCACTTCCTCGGCTATCGCCTTCTGCCTCTCCGAAGCATGACTTCGAATTTTTTCTTTCGTCGGTCGATGCTTTGGATCGACGGCCAGATGATGCTCCATGACTTTCGTGTCAATCCCTAGCATGTCTGCTGGAACCCAAGCGAAAACGTCCGCATTCCTTCGTAGAAAATCAATGAGACGCGTCCGCACCTCCTCCCCTAGGATGGAGTCGATCATCGCTACATGCTCCGCGTTCCCGTCATTCAAAGGGATTGGTACCAGATCTTCGATTGGGGCGCCCCTCTCTTCGGTAAGGTCATCGCGAGCATCCAGTCCATCGACGGGACAGGGGTCAGATTGATCACTTCTTCGCAAGGCTATATTGTAGCAGTGTCTGGCCAGGGCTTGGTCTCCCCAGACCTCTCCAGTCCCCTGGTTGGTGGGGAACTTCAACTTCAAATGGTAGGTCGATACGATGGCTCGGAGAGCATTGAGGCCAGGTCGGCCGAGGATTGCATTGTAGGCGGATGGTGCCTTCACCACCAAGAAATTCACCAGGGCCCTGGACTGCCTTGGATATTGACTTGCGGCCACAATCAAAGTTATTATTCCTTCCGTCGGAATGGCATCGCCGGTAAACCCTACCAAAGGGGAGCTAATCGGCCTCAGATAGCTGTCAAGAGTGGACATTCTTGAAAAGACGTCGTAGAACAAGATGTCGGCCGAACTTCCATTGTCGACAAGAACGCGACGGACGTCGTAATTTGCTATATTCAAGGAAACTACGACCGCGTCGTTATGAGGGAATTGGACTCCCTGAGTGTCTTCTTCGGTAAAGGTTATAGGCTCTTCAGTCTTTTGCCGCTTGGGGGATACAGCCGGTATGTTGGTCGTTTTCTGTCGGGATCCTCCCGAGATGGTGTTGGCGAAATCCATCGGAGGCTGATCGCCCGGCCACTCCATGCCGGCGACCATAGTCGGAGGGCGCGAGGCCTGGGAAACCAGAGGCGAGATTGGGGTCCGAGACATGGCTGCGGAGGCCGTGGGTAGCTGCGCGGATGCTTCGCGAGAAGGCATCGGGCGAGGATCCAATGGGGGAAAGGAGGAGTGGGTGCCGGAGAAGATGACCGGAGGTGGTCCCGTTGAGCGCTCCTTTAAGAACAAGGATGCTGCGAAGACACAGCCCTTCCTCTAGCGCCAATCCTATTGGTGTAAAAATCCGCTTGAGCCAGAGAAGCTGGAGTCGAGGGAGTCACGGTCGCCGTCGGGACCTGCAAAAGAAGTCTAAACCGGAGGTGGGATTTCTCCGGCAAGACCCTCCGATGCTCAAGTCAGTTCTTTGCCTCAACAAGAATGGAGTGCTCGAACAAAAATTTTAGCAGAGTTTCTAGGTAAAAATGAGGGCTTATGGAATAACGTATCTGGGGTTCCCCTTTTATAGATGGAGGGGGAAACAAATTGATGGCGACGTCTGAAACCGTCTGGTCGTGGGCCGCCCGGAGTCAGGAGGAATTTATTGCGGAGGGTGGTGGAGCGGGATCGTGGCTATCGCCGTGGCTTGCCACGTGGAATCAGTTACGGGGAGTGGAGCGGCATCCGCTGTCGTGACTTGTCAGGGAGTGGTGGACTCGCACAGAATCTGCTACAGGGAGTGGAGCAGAGTCGTGGCCGTTAATACGGCCTGTCAGGGAGTAATGGGGCTATGCAGGGTCCGCAGCAGGGAGTGGAGCAGTGGTGTCCGTTACTGTGGCTTGTCAGGGGATCCAGACTTGTTGGCCGAAGTTCGGTTGGAGTCGGTAGCGAGGTCCGACACCCGTAGGAGTTTGGATGAGGTCTTCCCGCAGTCGAAATAGAAGATGGAGTCTGACTCTCGTAGAAGTTTGGATGCAGTCTTTTTGCGGTTGGGGGTCGTAGGCGGAGTTCGGCTCCCGTAGGAGTCCGGGCGGAGTCTTTCTGCAATTGAAATAAAAAATGAAGTCCGGCTCCCGTAGGAGTCTGGACAAGGCTTACCAGCGGCAGAAGTCATCGACAGAGCCCGACTCTCGTAGGAGTCCGGGTGAAGTCTTCCTTGCCACAGAAGTGGTGAACGGAGTCCGGCTCCCGTTGGAGTCCGGGCGGAGTCTTCCTTGCCGCAAAAATTATGGACGGAGCCCGGCTCCCGTAGGAGCCCGGGCGGAGTCTTCCTTGCTGCAGAAATTATGGATGGAGCCCGGCTCCCGTAGGAGCCCGGGAGGAGTCTTTCTTGCTGCAAAAATTATGGACGGAGCCCGACTCCCGTAGGAGTCCGGGCGGAGTCTTCCTCGCCGCAGAAATTGCGGACGGAGCCCGGCTCCTGTAGGAGTCCGAGCGGAGTCTTCCTTGCTGCAGAAATTGTGGACGGAGCCCGGCTCCCGTAGGAGCCCGGGCGGAGTCTTCCTTGCTACAGAAATCATGGACGGAGTCCGGCTCCCGTAGGATCCCGGGCGGAGTCTTCCTTGCTGCAGAAATTATGGACGGAGCCCGGCTCCCGTAGGAGCCCGGGCGGAGTCTTCCTTGCTGCAGAAATTGCAGACGGAGCCCGGCTCCCGTAGGAGCCCGGGCGGAGTCTTCCTTGCTGCAGAAATCATGGACGGAGCCCGACTCCCGTAGGAGTCCGGGCGGAGTCTTCCTTGCTGCAGAAATTGTGGACGGAGCCCGGCTCCCGTAGGAGTCCAGACGGAGTCTTCCTTGCTGCAGAAATTGTGGACGGAGCCCGGCTCCCGTAGGAGCCAGGGCGGAGTCTTTCTTGCTGCAGAAATTATAAACGGAGCTCAGCTCCCGTAGGAGTCCGGGCGGAGTCTTCCTTGCTGCAGAAATTACGGACGGAGCCCGACTCCTGTAGGAGTCTGGGCGGAGTCTTCCTTGCTGCAGAAATCATGGACGGAGCCCAGCTCCCGTAGGAGTCCGGGCGGAGTCTTCCTTGCTGCAGAAATTATGGACGGAGCCCGGCTTTCGTAGGAGCCCGGGCGGACTCTTCCTTGCTGCAGAAATTGGGGACGGAGCCCGGCCCCCGTAGGAGTCCGGGCGGAGTCTTCCTTGCTGCAGAAATTGCGGATGGAGCCCGGCTCCCGTAGGAGTCCGGGCAGAGTCTTTTTTGCTGCAGAAATCATGGACGGAGCCCGGCTCCCATAGGAGCCCGGGCGGAGTCTTCCTTGCTGCAGAAATCGTGGACGGAGCCCGGCTCCCGTAGGAGCCTGGGCGGAGTGACGGGAGTTCACCAACAGTTGTCGAAAGTCGGAAGAGACTCGCGAGGGTCGACCCTGCCAAGAACTTCAGCCGAGGGTATTTTATGCCCAACACTGAAATTGTGGACGGAGCCCGGCTCCCGTAGGAGCCCGGGTGGAGTCTTCCTTGCTGCAGAAATTACGGACGGAGCCCGGCTCCCGTAGGAGCCTGGGCTGAGTCTTCCTTGCTGCAGAAATTATGGACGGAGCCCGGCTCCCGTAGGAGCCCGGGCGGAGTCTTCCTTGCTGCAGAAATTATGGACAGAGCCCGGCTCCCGTAGGAGTCCGGGTGGAGTCTTCCTTGCTGCAGAAATTATTGACGGAGCCCGGCTCCCATAGGAGTCCGGGCGGAGTCTTCCTTGCTGCAGAAATTGTGGACGGAGCCTGGCTCCCGTAGGAGCCCGGGCGGAGTCTTCCTTGCTGCAGAAATTATGGACGGAGCCCGGCTCCCGTCGGAGTCCGGACGGAGTCTTCCTTGCTGCAGAAATTACGGATGGAGCTCGGCTCCCGTAGGAGTCCGGGCGGAGTCTTCCTTGCTGCAGAAATCGTGGACGGAGCCCGGCTCCCATAGGAGTCCGAGCGGAGTCTTCCTTGCTGCAGAAATTATGGACGGAGCCCAGCTCCCGTAGGAGCCCGGGCGGAGTCTTCCTTGCTGCAGAAATTATGGACGGAGCCCGGCTCCCGTAGGAGTCCGGGCGGAGTCTTCCTTGCTGCAGAAATTACGGACAGAGCCCGGCTCCCGTAGGAGTCCGAGTGGAGTCTTCCTTGCTGCAGAAATCGTGGACGGAACCCGGCTCCCGTAGGAGCCCGGGCGGAGTCTTTCTTGCTGCAGAAATCGTGGACGGAGCCCGGCTCCCGTAGGAGCTCGGGCGGAGTGACGGGAGTTCACCAACAGTTGTCGAAAGTCGGAAGAGACTCGCGAGGGTCGACCCTGCCAAGAACTTCGACCGAGGGTATTTTATGCCCAACACAATTAATTCCTTTCGCTGCTTCATCTGCATGAGATATAATTGCAGCGGTATCCCTACCGCCATAGGAGACCCCATCGAATGAGAGGAGAGGGCCTTTAAACTCTGCTTTTCTCCTATGATCGGATGGCCATTGCAACCAACCCAATTCGATTACTTGCTACTTGGATCAAGTATATCTAAATATACCAATTTCAAAATTTAAATTTCAAATTTCAAATTTTAAATTTTAAATTTTGAATTTCAAATTTCAAACAAATTTCAAATTTCAAATTTTTGAATTTCAAATTTTTAAATTTCAAATTTTGAATTTCAAATTTTGAATTTCAAATTTGAAATTTCAACCAAATTTCAAATTTCAAATTTCAAATTTTGAATTTCAAATTTTGAATTTTAAATTTTGAATTTCAAATTTGAAATTTCAACCAAATTTCGTGTTTCAAATTTTGAATTTCAAATTTTTGAATTTTGAATTTTGAATTTCAAATTTCAAAATTCAAATTTTAAATTTTAAATTTTAAATTTTTTATTTTTGAATTTCAAACAACTTTCAAAATTCAAATTTTAAATTTTGAATTTCAAATTTTTTGAATTTTAAATTTCGAACAACTTTCAAAATTCAAATTTTAAATTTTAAATTTTAAATTTTAAATTTAAACTTTTAGATTACAACTTAATCTATGCATGCAAATATATATATCATATCTAAGAACCTGCTCTGATACCATTTGTGAAGAAAATTCAGTGCAAGGGTAAAATGATAATTTTAAAACTTTTCCAAAATTATGATTTTATAATAAAAAAAATATTAATTAATCTAATTAATTAATATGAATTTATCTTACACTAGGATCTAAATATGATATATAGCATGCATGTATTTAAATTTGAAATTCAAATTCGAACAGTAAATACTTTACTGTAATGTGTTCAGAATATAATACCTTTGTGCGGGTAGTAGATCACCGCAATCTAATCACTGTCGGAAGAGTCTGATCATCATGATGTAGCCACACAGCATGTCTGACCTCTGCAGATCATCCACATGAAGCTCCCAATCTGATCGACTCCTCACGAGTGCTAGCTCGTTGTAGAGCCTTTTTGACGGCCGATGCTGATCGAACTCCTTCGATCGATGTCTGTCGATTCTTCGGATACTCTGGATCATCAACAGACATGCTTGAGAAGATATTGAAGATCTTCCTAAGATTTTGTGGGCTCATGACACTCGTAGCTCACTTTCTCACTTCCTGAATCCCAAGCTAAAACTCTAGGGAACTCACCGGAAACCTTGCACCCACTTTTCTTTCTTTTCTTTCTTTTTCTCTTGGAAGGATATGGACTTCCTTCTCACGCACAAGACTTCTCACGTCCCAAAATTTTCCTCCAAAAATCTTCTTCTTTTTTTTTACATGCCCCACTCTTCTCCTCCTTTTATAACAATGTCAAACATCTTATCCAAAAGAAAGGATAAAGATGAGTAATTGCATATTTGAATTCAAATTAAATTTTGAATTCAAATGGACACCAACTCATCCCTTATCCACTAAAGACATGAGGCGTAGATTAAATTATGCATGGAGTGATTTCATGAGAAATCTTTTCTCATATAATATGGCATAAAAAAAGGGATAAGGTGCAAAGATTGATTGCCCTTTCAAATTCAAACTTTATTTTGAATTTGAATGGCCAACCAATCATCCTTATCCATTCATATGGCACATTAAAATGGGGCATGGAGAGAGCTTGGCATGAGGAAAAAATTTATGAGAAGTTCCTTCTCATGAATTCAAATGGGTGCAATGGAAGTGAGGTGGCGCATGGAGATTGGGTCAAGGTGGTTTAATTATTTAAACCAACCTAATTGAACCAAATAAGTTAGGTCCAATTAGACTAATTTAAATCCAAATTAATTAGGCTTAATTAGGCTCAATAAAATTTTAATCAAATCAGGAATTGACTAAGCCCAACTCCTGATCAAATCAGGGACCAAACTATCTCGACGATTAGGTCAACTCTTAACCTAATCGGGTCAAACCCAACTGAATCTAATTCAATTGGACTTGATCCAAAAATAATTACTCAATCAAATTGAGTTAACTAGCGATCAAATTACTAATTAAACCTCTCATAAATACTGAGTCCAAATTTGATGGGCAATCAGGCATCAGAATTCATCGATATATAACCCTGATCGAAAAATCCCAACCAGTGGGACTCTTGATCCCGGTACCCATAATGTGTGGAACTCGTGATCAGAGAATCCTGATTCTCGATCACTGAGTCCCAAACATATAGGATTCTACATCAGCCATCAGATCAGATAGGAACCTCTAATGTGTGTGACCCCGCAGGTTCGAACCTAAGCCGGTAGCACAGGAACCAATTTCTGTACTAATCAAAGTGACCATCTAGCAATGGTACCCGATATCCGAATAGGTCGAAGAGTCACAATCGCAATACTTAGAACCTACATGAATATGGTTACTGTATAATTCATCCTTTTGACCCCTGTGTTTAGGATGACTCAGGGTTAAACTGTCAACCCTGATCAGATCATCCGAATCGTGCTCAACTCAAACAGTCCTATGACTCCTCATAAGGACTACCCTGACCAAGGTTTTGCTAAATTGAAATATGACTGTACACAGCTCCTAAACTGGAGTGGTCAATCCCATCTTGACACACGCACCGACAAGTCAAGTACTTGACTACACCCAGCAGCCTTCCGTCACTGAATTAAAAATTCAGGTAGTCCAGTGCCTAAGTGCAGTGAGTTGCTTATAAGTCATCGTGGCGGTCTCAGGTCGGAGGGATATTTATATCCATATTCCATCGGAGCAAATTTTGACAGCAGAAATAGCTCCAGAGTCGGTCACGTTTAGTGCAGATGTACCCTTACATCTCACCTGTATGCCATACCAGTGTCTCCACACTCATTGGTTAAGAGGATAACCAACCTATATGGCACACAATGACCTATGCTTGATAAACGTTGTCGTCCTTGATAACAACGTATCATTTGGTTGCGAACAGATTTAAGGACTAAATGATAAATCCTCCTTTGTCGAGTCTAAATAGTCCTAAAGACTTCACCACAACATAGGAGTTCATTAAAAGATGAAACATTTTGTGATGAAAAATACCAAAATAATTTTTATTAATTCATAATTTATATACAAATATAAAAATGAGCACAACCATCAACAGACTGATGATTGGTTTTGGGACACTATTCCCAATAGTCAGACCATGAAGTCCAAGTCCGATCAGAGTTAGGCAAAGTATTTTTATTGTAAGAAATAGGATCATTAGAAGAGGAATTGTCTTCAGTACATTACTTCTTTTGACCCGAACAGGTCGAATAAGAGAAAAAAGTAAGCAGTTGCTAGTCAAAGTAATTATATGATAACACCTTATAATTTTTCTATTTGTGATACTATGACCTGAGTATTAGATACTAAAAGTTTTATTAATATTTGTAATTCATTATTGGGACTTCAGGTCAATAGAAGATTTGAAGACAGTGAAAGATTTCTGAATACTGGAGATGGAAGATCTATTCCAGTTCTAGCTTTTAAAATTATCAAGCTTAGTTTCAATTTTAATATCATTATTTTAAGTGATTGTCACTATTATCCATCATTCTTATTGAATGTAATTTCTGCAGGCCTTCTGACCACGAATAGTTATGAATTTTCAATAAAGAATAATCATTGTGATATCATTATGAATGGTGTTACTGTGATGAATGAACAAATGAATAATGGCATTTATATTTTATCACAGCCTGTTAGTATAATATACACGTCAAATAAATATCCTAGATTAGATAATATCTCTGATATATACCTTTGGCATTATAGGCTAGGTCATATTAACAAGAACAGAATAAAAGGTTGACTCAAGAGAGAATCTCTGAAGTCAATAATTGTGAAACATTGTCGATCTATGAATCCTATTTACTTAGAAAGATGACTAAGTCATTTTTTACTGAAAAGGATGAAAGAGCCAATGAAGTTTTAAGTCTTGTACATAATGATGTATGTGGATCCATGAACACAAGTGCCAAAGATGGGTATTACTATTTCATTATATTTACTGACAACCTATCTAAGTATAGGTACATCTATCTTATAAAGCATGTCTGAATCATTTAAAATATTCAAATAATTTTTTAATGAGGTAAAAAACTAAACTAAAAAGAGTATTAAAACTCTTCGATCATACCGAGAAGGTGAATACCTCATCAATGAGTTTTTGACATATCTAGAAGAGAATGAGATTTTCTCTCAATGGACTCCTTCTGGGACACCACAACATAATGGGGTGTCAGAAAGGAAGAACCAAACTTTGTTAGACATGGTTCGATCCATGATGGACTTTACAAGTTTATCGATCTCTTTTTAGGGATATGCACTCGAGTCAGCTTGTTACATAATAAAATTTCGAGTAAGTCTGTAAATAAAACACCATATGAGATGTGAATAGGGTGTAAGCCAGTACTCTCTCATCTTAGGGTTTGAGAGTGTCCGACTTATGTCAAATATTTGAAAATAAATAAGCTCAGATCTAGATCTGATAAATATTTATTTATTGGATATCCGAAAAAAACTAAGAGGTATTACTTCTATCTTGCTGAGAACAAAAGATGTTTGTCTGTAATAGGATAGTCTTTTTGAAAAAAGAGTTCTTTGAGAAAAGAACTAATGCCACTAAGGTTGAACTTGATGAAGTTTGATAGGTAGAAGAACCGACAGAAAAAGATGAACCAACTAAATCAGATTTGATTAGATCAAATTTGAAGCCTATTGTAGACATACCATTAAGGAGATCTGATAGAGTATCGCATCAACTTAATGGATACCATGGTTTCTTGGTTCGAGATGATGATTTTATTGAATTCTATGAGAATAATAAGGATCCGATTACCTACATGGATGCCATACAGAGGTCTGACTCTGATAAGTAGCTTGAAACCATGAAGTCTGAAATGGAGTCTATGAAGATCAACGATATATGGACACTCATTGCTCTATCTGAAGGGATAAAACTCATAGAGTGTAAGTAGATTTTTAAAAAGAAAAAGGGTGTAGATGGAAAGGTAAAGATCTATAAAGTCCATCTAATTATCAAGGGATATTGTCAATGTTATGGTATTGACTATGATGAGATATTTTCTTTAGTGGCAATACTCAAATTCATTTCAGATTATGGTTGCGAGAGTGGCACACCTAGATTATAAAATCTAGTAAATGGATGTCAAAACTGCTTTCTTAAATGGAGAGCTAGAAGAAAAAGTGTATATGATACAATCTGAAAGATTCACATCCATAGATGAATCAAAGATGTGCAAGCTTCAAAGATCCATTTATGGATTGAAACAGACATCTCGAAATTAGAACATATATTTTGATAAGGTGATCAGAATGTATGACTTCATTAAGAATGGAGAAGAACCCTGCATATGCAAATGAGCTAATGGTTTTATGATTATATTTTTTATTTTGTATATGGATGATATTCTCTTAATCGAAAATGACATCCCTGCATTATAGAAAATAAAAGTTTGACTATCATCATAGTTTTCTATGAAAGATTTGAGAGAAGCATCCTACATTCTTGGAAGGAAGATCTATAGAGATAAATCTAAGAGGTTGGTTGGATTATCCCATTCTACGTGCATTGATACCATGCTGAAGCGGTTCAGTATAGAGAATTTCAAGAAAGGCTATCTCCTGATGGGCTATAAAATTTTTCTCTCTAAGAGAGATTGTTTGACAACTCTTCAAAAGAGAAAGTGTATAAGTAGAATTTCATATGCCTCGATAGTGGGATCTATTATATATGCCATAATATGTACAAGATCAGATATGGCATACTCACTAAAGCTAGTGAGTAGATACCAATCTGATTCAGATGAGAACCACAAGAAGGTCATAAAAATCATCCTTCAGTATTTAAGAAATACTAAAGATCAGTGGCTCATTTATGAAGATTCTAATTTAAAACTTATAGAATATACTGATTGCAGTATTCAATCAGATCATGATAACAGTAAGAATGTGTCGGGATATATATTTACCTTGAATAGAGGAGCAATCTGCTAGAAAAGTTTCAAGCAGCATACTATGACCAATTCAGTCTATGAGATAAAGCACATCGAGGTATCTAATACTATCAAGAAAGCTGTATGGTTGTGAAAGTTCATTAGCGAGCTCAGAGTGGTACCATTCTTTAATGGTCCTATTCTGCTGTACTTTGACAGTACTGGAGCCATAGCTCAAGCGAAGGAACCGAAGTCCCATCAGCATACTAAGCATATTTTATGTCACTATCATTTTATCTATGAGATTATAGATTGAGATGACGTTAAGCTTTAAAGGATTGATGGAAAAGAGAATATGATCCATCCATTTACTAAAGCCCTTAGGATCAAGGAGTTCAATGATCACAAGTGGAAGATGGGTATGTGATACTATTTCTATTGGCTTTAGTCCAAGTGGAAGTTATTGAAAAATGTATCTAAAAGTCAATCATCAATCTATTGACGATTGAGCTCACCGTAAATTGTATATGAATTATTTATTGATAAAAGTTATTTTGTATTTTCATCATAAATTATGCATCTTCTTTATTGAACTCTTGTGTTACGATGAAGTTCTTAAAACTACTTCCAATCAATAAAGGAGGATTTATCATATAGTTCTTAAACTAGTTCACGATCAAATGATGTATTATTAACTAGGATGATAACATTCATTAAGTGTAGGTCATTGTGTACCATATAGGTTAGTTATCTATTGGAGAACGTAGGCAATTTCATGCATATATTTTAAATTTTTTGAATAAATTATAGTGAAAGATAATTAGATTAATCAAATTAATCTAACATGCATATCATCTAATCATCAAATCAATCTACTCTAAAATTTATGACATGATATATTGCATATAAAATCTAAAAAATACTGAAGATAAAATCAGCATGCATGCATGTGAGCAGTAGATCACATCTACTTCTAATCTTAGTTTAGAACTTGATATCTTTACGTGGATCGATGATCATTGTTGCTGAGAGATATGGTGAAGGAGATTCTTGTTAGTTGTTCATAGCCGTACATACATCCGGCCTCTACAAAAATCTACTCGAAGCCCTGATCTGATCAGTCTTCTCGAGAGTGCTACTAGCTTGCACGAAGACCTTCTTCTTGGCTGATCTGGATCCTTTTTTCAAATCTCTAGAGTCTTTTTAGAGGGTTAAGATGGATTTCTAGAGGAGATAAAGAGGTAAAAGAAAGATCAAGAGAAAAATAATTTTTTTCTTATTTTTTTCTCTTCTCAAATCCCAAGGACCAAAACCCTAGAAACCTAATTTTTGCGCACACCCTAAGAGAAGAGGACTCCACTCTTCTTTCACACCATGAAACCATGCCCAAGACCCCTCTCAACATGAACATCTCTTTCTCAAGTCTCTTACACATATAAGAATGAAATAAAACTCCTTTTATTTCAATGTGTAAGGAGATGGGGTGAAGAGTTCTAGAGATCATGGACTCTTAATGTGTTGACACCCCTACTCAAAAATTTATATAAAAATATATCAAAAAAATATGAGATGTATCTTTTCATATTTTTTTATAGTAAATGAGTCCTCTAACTAATTTATCACAAAAAATATTCTCAAAATATCACACATATAAGGAGAAAAAAATAAGTTTGCATGGAGAGGTTGATTTGGATAAGAACAGACTCTCTTGATAAGAATATTTTGAAATCTAATTTTAAATTTTTTTTATTAAAATAAAATTAAATTTAGATGTGAGATAGAGAGAGAGAAGAACTCTTTGACATAAAAAAATCTCATACAAAAACTATTTGTGCATAGAGATAGATGGCATGCAAAATGAGTTGGTGCAAGGGAGAAGAGTCCTATTCCAATATGGACTCTTAATTTTCTTGTTTCAATCTAAATCAAATCACATCTAATTTAGTCTAAATAAAATATATAAAACTTAATCTAATTAGGTTTTTAATTTTTAATCAAATTTTAATCAAATTAAAAATTGATTGAACTAAAGTTCTGATCAAATCAGAGATAATTCTTCCTTAGTGATTAGGTCATCTCATAACCTAATCGGGTCAAACCTAATTGAATCTAATTCAATTAGATTTTATTTAATTCTCTTTGCTAAATTAAATTAAGCTAATTAATAATATAATTATTAATTAATTTTTATTAATTCATTAATACTTAGTGAATTAATTTATTATAATTTTTGCATAAGATTAACCATCAATCGAATTGACGATTAAGCCTTTGAACGATTCTCAATCGTTGATCAGCCACATGATCAGTCAGAAATTTTTTTGAGTGTAACTCCATAGATTCAAACCTAAGCTAAAAGTATAGGAATAACTTTCTGAATCAATCGATGTAACCATCTTACAATGGTGACCCGACGTCTGGATAGGTCAAATGAAGGCGAAGAAAGAATAATGTCCTATAAGCCAATCGCATATGGGATGTGATAGAATATTTATTATAATTTATCTTCTAAACTCATATAATTGATACTTATATTATAAATAAATAAATATTTTTGATTCATTATATGCTACATCTTATTGTTCTTAAGATTATAATGAATCCCATAGGTTCGAGCAATGATTTTAGGGCCGTGATGAGATCACACCAGTGAGATCTAAATTCTTGATAGTTCTAATATAAAATATTTTTAGTCATTGGTATATTGAGTTAGAGATCAATGATACCGGTAAGACTGGCATATTCTATGTATGCTCAGAAATGAGGGTGGTTGATCTCACAACCACTTGTGTGGTGACACTAATACAAGGATATGGGTGCTCATTAGAGAATGAGTTCACTGAATTGATCTATAAGAAAATATCAGATGGAGTCTTATTTACATGTCAACTGATGTTTCTCTAGTGAAAGTTGTGTAAGTGATCTTTTGACCTGAGATCACCATGGTACCTTATGTACTTGGATTCATATTTTGGTCTACTTCTTAGTTTGGTTCTTTGATCCTTGTATGGGGTGTTCTGGATATGATGAAAAGTACATGGAGGTTGTGAGTGATCAATAAGGGATCAGTCACAGAGCGAACATTCTATGTGATCTCATAGGACGGTGATTTTGGAAGTCTTTGACCAAAGCAGGATGATAATTAGAAAAAAATTTTTAATGTATCATCAACTAAATCATCATCTTCAAATCGAGATATATAATGATAAGTGATTGGATTTGACATATTTCTATATCCACAACTCATCTGGGATGTTATTTGACTGAAAGATTGAATTACACGATAACTTACCACTGAAGGATATTTTAATAATTTTTTATCAAAATCTCAAATCTTTTGGATAGTCATGATATATTGCTAGATATCAATTTTAACTTATCGATTCATCAGAATTAAAAGAGTTTAATTTTGAAATTAATTTGAAAGAGTCTAAGTTGATTAGGACTCTTTGGGTGACCTAATCTTATCGGATTAGGATTACGTCGAAAGTCTTGGTCCACTGCTAGCTAGATTTGGAACCCAATGAGTTACACACTTTAGAATTTGATCTTAGTCTAATCTAATTAGAGTTAAATATAAATTTATAGATTAATTAGATATGCTAGCATATTGTATTAATCCAAGTTCCTAAATTGGTTTAGATCAAAGTTTTTGAGCTAACCTAGACCAGTTGCCTTTGACCTAATGAGATTCGATCAATTTAGATTGAATCCTTATCTAACTAGAAATAATTTTAAGTGGAGAAGGACTCCTCTGTGCCCACCAGAAGCCATGACAAAAAATAAATGCCGCCCACCTCAATTTGGCATGTGAAATGGAGAGTCATTCTTAAAGAAGGCTCTTAACTAATACGCGTTGCTTTTATTTCTCAAACAGATAACCTATGATTTAACACCAATTTAATGTGAAATTTTTATGGCACATAGAAAAAAAAGAGTCCTTCTATTGTAAGTATTTGATGTGCCAAAAATTCTACACAGTGAATTTATTCACTATGTAAGAAGTTGGAGTGCCAAAGGTTGGCACCCCTTCATCTCATGTGACATCCTTTGGTCCCCTATATATTTGGGACATCCCACATGGCTACCTACTATGATTTTGAGCTGAAACTAGAGAGGAGGGATGTAGAAATCATAAAAAAAAAATTAAAAAAAAAATCTGAGAAAAAGTTAAGGGAAAATTGAGTGGCAAAAGTTGTAAGAAGGGTGGTGAGATTTTTAGCAAGTGTTGCTTGTGTGACCTAGGATTTGATTTTTTCATATATTGGAGCCAAAAATTAAATTCTAGGTTGTGAGATATTTGAAGAGTATCTTATTAGTGTCATTCTGGTGATGAGATCAAAAGCAATTGGGCTTTGGTGCGATCATACCACAAGTTCGAAGCTGGCAGTGTTCTTCAAGGGATTAGGCTGCGATAGTTAGGAAGGATCTTGGCTAACTTTTGTGTGGATCACTATTTGAGGACTTCTACCTTGGGATCTTGTGGAGAACATCAATATACCATTTTTTATTTTGATGAAAGTATAAAATTCTATCTCTTTTTCATACTTATTTTTATTTTATCAATATCGGCAAGGTGATTCTAGGATTTAGATTCTGGCTCGATAGTTTTATTTGATAAAGCTATTAACTTATTTAATTTTAAATTTTTTAAAAATTACTTTTCACGGTATGGTCAGAACCTAACAGACGAAGCAACATTCAAGAATCTATTGGTATATGGTTACCGTATAATTCATCTCTTTGACCCTAATGCTCGAGGATGACCTAAGATTTAACTGTCAATCCTAGATAAGTCATCCACATTGTATTTCAATCTTTTTCAAATCCATTGTTGCCCAGCTATGCAACCCAAGAGGGGGGGTGAATTGGGTTTCTAAAAATTTTGAACTTAACTAATGACTTATGAAAAATATTTGTCAATAGCTAAATGAATGAGGAGAATAACCTTAATTCAAGATTAATTGCCAAAAGCAAGAATGCAAGGAAATAATGAAGAGTTAAAGAGAAGCAATTATGCACACCATAAACAAAAGGATTTATAGTGGTTCGGTGCCAACCTTGCACCTACATCCACTCTCCAAGCTCCTACTTGGGAATTCCAATCCACTAAACTTGTATTCAACCCGAATACAAACATCGAAAACTCTGACACTAGCTATCCCAAGCTAGTCCACTTATTTCCCGGGTACAAGCCAACCCAATACACTCCGATTCTAGGTTCGGATCAACCTTTCCTTGTTTTGGAACCCCTCCAAAACAAAAACAATCACTCAAACTGAGTCAAATAATTTATAGCACAAATAAGTACAAGAAAAGCTCCTTTAATGAGCGAATATAACTTTAAATACACTTTACTCAAGAGAAAAAGCTCCTTTTTGGATTTCCTCAAGGTGGATGGAGAATTGATTGAGCGCTTGAGGAGTTGATAAGCTTGGATTGATGGCTTCTTGAAAGCTTTAAATGAGCTCTTGATTAGGGCTGAAAAGTTGGCTTGAGAAACCCTTTTTCAAATTCTCTCTTTTGAATGCTCTTGAATGCTCTTCTTTTTCTCTTTTTAATCTCTTGCTATCTCTTTTTTGTTTCCCACCTTTTGAATTCTTTTATAGCTTTAAGAAATAGAGAAAAATATTCTAGGCTGAAAAAGAGCCGTGAGACCATATTAAATGAGCATTAAAAGTACTTAAAACGGGTTAAAAACTAGCCGTTGCGGAGAAATCCCGTCACAGGGGTCGACTCATGAGTCGACTCATGCCTCAGGGGTCGACTCATGAGTCGACCTCTGTTGAAGAAACCAGAAAATAGGGTTCTATAATTTTTGACCTAAAACTACAGGGGTCGACTCATGAGTCGACTAATGCCTTGAGGGTCGACTCACAGGTTGTACCAAGCCAAAAATTCTGCGTGCCAAAGAGCTCATTGTGCCATGAGCTGACTCAATGGGTCGACTCATGGATTTCAAACATGCATAACTTTCAAAATACAAGTCCAAAAATAATGAAATTTTTGCCAATAGATCACAAATCTTTTGTTCTACCAATTGATACTATCAAATCAGAGTTTTGGTAAAATTACAATTTTGCCCCTGAAGAGCAAAAAGACTTTTTCAAATGAAGATTATTGGTACCCCTTCAACTGCTTTGTAATCATCAAAATCAATCTAAGGAGCAACAATCTCCCCCTTTTTGATGATGACAAAATACTTGAACAAAAGCATTTATGTGAATCATGAATTTCAAAAGGATGCATTATACGTGCATTTGCTTGATAAGAAGATTGATTCTTTTGGCATGTGATACAAATGGTCATATGCATAAATAGTTTGCCCATTTGCTTAAAGATTTGAAAATTTGCTCATTGGATTATGTGATTTTGGTGTTAGAGTAGAAAATTTGTTCTTGTTATCAGAGCAAGTTGTATCTTGAAAATTTGCTCATTCTCATTTGATTATTTAGTTTTAGTATCAGAGCAAAAATAATTAAGTGTACCAATGCATGTCTAAGAATTAATTGTAAAGTATATCAGAGCATGTCAAATTTAAGATGTATCAGAGCAAGTTTAAATTTTAAAGCATATCAGAGCATGATTAAGGTGTAATTTTAAAGGTTGCTCATTTGCATTGTACTTAGCAATTTACTCATTGTATTTTTGAGTCATTTAATAATTTTGCTTTTGATATTGTTCTTTAATTTCTCCCCAATTTATTCATTTTATTTTCAAGTCTTTTAATAATTTATAATTTTGCTTTTGATATTGTTCTTTTTCTTTTTCTTTAATTTCTCTCCCTTTTTGACATCATCAAACATTGTTAACTCCCTCTCTTTTTCTGAATACGTTTTCTCTTTAGTGTTTCTTCAAACTTCTAGTGCTAATCATTAATGTTTGCTCTCCCTAAATACAGCAATCATTAACCAAAATATGCCATAGATTACAATAGATATGAATCATCAACAAAGAGAAGTTGTTTCAACAAAGAGAAGATATATAACCAAAAGATGATTGACATCATTACAAAGAGTAGATATATAATTAAAAGAAAATTAAAAACATAGTTGTTTCAATACATATTTCATATCATAAAAGTCAGCTAGCTAATGTCATTACATGGCCCCAAAATACAGATCCTAGAAAGAACAAGAGACTAACACCTAGGATCTAGTAAAGCTCATGACTAGATGGATCGGAGTCATCAGAGATAGGGTGAGGAGATGATGGATCTCGACCAAGAGCACGTCCTCTACCCCGTCTGCCTCTGCCACGAGTGGAGGTGCTGGCACGAGCAGGTGAGCGAGATGAACTAGGAGGCTGAGAACGTTGAGAGGCCAAGGACTGGACTGAAAGAGTGAGTCTAATGGAATCAAGAACGTTCAGTGCTCTCGAAACAGACTGAAGCAGAGCAGTGAACTGAGTAGATGCATGCTCACTCGAGCCTCTGATCTCTCTCCTCAATAACTCATAACCACCCTCCAATGCACCTCTAAGCCTGCCAGCCTCTGCAGTAAGGTCTGTGACCTCAATAGAGCTCTCCTGTGGCTGAGGATGGGCCAAAGCTAAGACTTGCCCCTGCAAGTCAAGAACTTTCCCAGTCAGTCTCCAAATGCTGTCCTCGAGCTACTGAATCCGAATAGACTGATCTGAGATCAACTGAAATACAATGGAGATATGGGGAATCAAGGTCAGATCAGATGAAGTGGACCCTGGTGTAAATGTAGTAGTGCTCCACTGTCGAGAAAGAAAGGAAGCCACACGCTGAGATATCTGCTCGATCTAATCATCAGCCAATCTAAACTCTGAAGGAGGTGCTCTGCTCTCTGGCTGATGTACTGGTGTGTGCCTCCTGGTGAACTCTGAAGGGCCAGCCTCTGGGTCTGGAACAAACTGGATATCTGGAGATGCTGCCCTGAAGTCATGGAGAGGAGATGAGGGACCTTCTTCTTCAGCTCTGTCTTCTACTCTGTCCTCAGCTCTCTCCTCAGAACCCTTGATCCAACCACCATCAGTTTTAGTAAATCTCATGCGGTGCAGAGTGTGTTGGTTGATGGTGTCTACGTGAGAAAGCTTAGCAGATGCCTCCCCCTCAAAACTGACTCCAAACCTCCTGAAAACTAGTGTGAGAGCCATACCAAAAGGCAGATGTGCCTTGGATCTGTTCAGTGTCTCTCTCATGGCCTCAATCATTAATGCAGGGAGGTTTAATGGGGTTTGAGTGATCACATGAAACATTATACAAATATCTCTGCCAGAAAGGAGGTCATGCCTACCACTCCTAGGGAAGAAGAGTTTTGTCACTAATTGATGTAAGATCCTCATTTCAATTGACAAAATTTTGGCTTTCAATTTATTCAAACTTTCCGAGTAGGTTTCTCCTAGAATTACACTGATCCTCTCTTCCTTCACTGGGAGTTCCATGTAAGAGTATCCCTCACAGGGCAAATGAAGTATCTCTCCCAAAATAATAGGATCCAGACAGATATCAACTCCCTTAACTGTAGAAGTCACTGTTCCATTGCCATAATGTAGATTTTGATAAAATTCTCTAACCAGGTCTACAAAAGTTACTTCCTTGAGAGAGTAGTAAAAACCCCAACCCTGGTTTTTTATCTTTGTTCCAAAGGTGAAACCTTCTTTTTCAAAGAATCTAAAATCCACATTTTTTCTGGTTTCAACCTTCCTATCAGATAAAGGGATTTTGCTGGGCTAAGGGGAGACTGAGAGGGACCTTGAGCTGACACTGAAGCCGGAATGAGAGCAGTGGAGGACTGAGCAGCTTGCTTTTTCCTGCGGACATTTTCTTTCAGCTCACAGACCGATTTTCTTCTTTGAGGGAGCTTCATCTTTGGAGCCATTCTCACCACAACAGCAGGCAGGGAGACTCGGAAGATCAAGTGGATGAGTAGAAGAAGGGTTACAAAAGGATGGAGAGGAATTTTGGCGGAGAGAAGAGGCGGTTTTGAGAAGAACGGTGGAGGCTAGGGCACGCTCCAACCGCTTCAATCAAAGGAGAAGGATGCGAAAATCTCCTTTCCCAGGCGGTGATTTGTGGTGGAGAGAAAAAGGGTGAATATTCTTGAGCTAAATCCTTGGTTTTGGAGAGAATGAGGATGAGGATGACGGGTCCTGGAGGGAGGAAGACGAAGAGAATGAGTCGGCTCATGAACAGGCTTCAAGTTAAAAGGAAAGAGCCCGTGGGAAGTTGGCAATAATTTCAAGTATGCCATAGGGTCGACCCTAGGGGGTCGACTCATGAATCACAAAAATTTAGAAAAAATATGAATAAATTCCGAAAAAATTTAAAATTTTGGGAGAAGGAATTTTGCTCAAAGATAGGTTGTGAGACTGATAAACTTGAGTTTTTAGGACCAAGAAGGATGATGAAAATTGATCTCAGATCGATTCCTTGGAAATGGAGAAACACTTAGGCATAAGGATCAAGAATTCCTAGATTTCTCCTAATTTCATAGAATCTGTCCTCGCTAAGGGCCTTTGTAAAGATATCAGCTAATTGATTTTCAGTGCAAACATATTCAAGAATTATATTTTTGTTTTGAACATGTTCTCTTATAAAATGATGTCTTATTTCAATATGTTTGGACCTTGAGTGTTGAATTGGATTTTTAGATAGATTTATGGCACTTGTGTTGTCACATCTTATTGATGTTTCATTAAGTTTGATTCCAAAGTCTTCGAGTTGTTGCTTAATCTACAAGATTTGAGCACAACAACTTCCGGCTGCAATGTATTCGGCCTCAGCCGTAGACAGTGCTACCAAATTTTGTTTCTTGCTAAACCAGGAGATTAGGTTAACTCCAAGAAATTGGCAAGTTCCACTTGTGCTTTTTCTATCTAATCTACATCCAGTAAAATCAGCATCTGAAAATCCTAATAAATTAATTAGTGAGTCCTTAGAGTACCATAACCCTAGAGTTTGAGTACCATTTAAGTATCTAAGGATTCTTTTAACAGCATTCAAATGAGATTCTTTAGGATTAGATTGATATCTAGCACACAAACAAACGCTAAACATGATATCAGGCCTACTTGCAGTTAAATATAATAGAGAGCCAATCATACCTCTATAGTATTTTAAGTCTACACATTTACCTTCATCATCCTTGTCAAGCTTACATGAGGGGCTCATGGGTGTGCCAATTGGTTTGGAGTTCTCCATTTCAAATCTTTTGAGTAGTTCCTTGGTGTACTTGCTTTGGGTGATGGAGATTTTCTCTTTTGTTTGTTTGATTTGGAGTCCGAGGAAGAAGGTAAGTTCTCCCATCATGCTCATCTCGAACTCCCCCTGCATGAGCTTAGCAAAGTCTTGACAAAGAGATTCATTAGTAGACCCAAAAATTATGTCATCAACATAAATTTATATTACTAACATATCATTTTGATTTCTTTTAATAAAGAGGGTTGTATCTACATTACCTCTTGAAAATCTATTATTTAGTAAAAATTTGCTTAGCCTATCATACCAAGCTCTAGGTGCTTGTTTTAATCCATATAAAGCTTTATTTAATTTAAAAACATGATTAGGAAAAGCATGATTTTCAAATCCTGGGGGTTGTTCTACATAGACTTCTTCAGCAATATATCCATTCAAAAATGCACTTTTGACATCCATTTGAAATAATTTGAATTTCATAAAGCAAGCATATGCAAGTAGAAGTCTAATAGCTTCTAATCTAACAACAGGTGCAAAGGTTTCATCAAAATCAATTCCTTCTTCTTGATTATAACCTTTAGCAACCAATCTTGCTTTATTTCTTATTACATTACCATGTTCATCTAATTTGTTCCTAAAGATCCATTTCGTGCCAATTATTGAATAATTTTTAGGTCTTGATACTAAAGTCCAAACATTATTTCTTTCAAATTGATTAAGTTCCTCTTGCATTGCATTAATCCAATTATGATCATTTTCAGCTTCTTCAATAGTTTTTGGTTCAAGATGAGATACAAAAGTACAATGATTAAATACATCTCTAAGTGAAGAACGAGTTTTTACCCCATGCATAGGATCACCAATAATCAACTCCTTAGGGTGATTGTGAACATACCTCCATTCCTTGGGTAGGTCATTTGTACCTTGAGGTTGTTCTTGAATTTCTTCACCTCTCTCATCTTGTTTGTCTTCTTGTTCCTCGTCCTCTTGAGTTGTTGAATCTTTCAGAGTGATCTTCTTCATTCCTTCTATTAGAGGATCTGCATCATTAACACCCTCATTCTTCCTTGAAGGAAGATCGTTAGATTCATCAAAAACAACATGAATGGACTCCTCTACTACTAAAGTTCTTTTGTTAAAAACTCTAAAAGCTTTACTAGTGGAGGAGTAACGAAGAAAGATTGCTTCATCTGATTTTGCATCAAATTTACCAAGTCTTTCTTTACCATTATTTAACACAAAACATCGACAACCAAAAATATGAAAATATGCAATATTTGGTTTTCTTTCTTTCCAAAGTTCATAGGGGATTTTCTTTAAAATTTGTCTAATCAAAGCATGATTTAAAATGTAACATGCTGTGTTAATTGCTTCCGCCCAAAAATATCTGGGAAGGTTGCTTTCACAAAGCATGGTACGGGCCATTTCTTCTAAGGTTCTGTTTTTCCTTTCAACTACCCCATTTTGTTGGGGTGTCCTAGGAGCAGAGAAGTTATGGCCAATTCCATTTTCATCACAAAAATTTTCAAAGTCTTGATTTTCAAATTCAGTTCCATGATCGCTTCGAATATTTTGAATTGAAAATCTTTTTTCAATAGTGACTTTTCGATAAAATTTAGTGAAAATATGAAAAGTTTCATGTTTGTGTGCTAAAAAGAAAACCCAAGTAAAACGAGAGTAATCATCTATAATTACAAAACCATATCGTTTTCCTCCTAGACTAGTGGTTCTAGTTGGTCCAAATAAGTCCATATGCAAAAGCTCTAAAGGTCTAGAAGTTGAAACAATATTTTTGGATTTAAATGAAACTCGTGTTTGTTTACCTAGTTGGCATGCATCACAAATTCTATCCTTTTCAAAATTCAGTTTAGGCAAGCCAAGAACTAATTCTTTCTTAATTAATTTTGAAAGAAAATGCATGCTAATGTGTGCAAGTCTACGATGCCAAAGCCAACTAGTCTCATTAACTTTAGCATTCAAGGATACTAGGCATTGCATGTTTATTTTGGCTAAATCATTTAAATCTACCATATAAATATTGCCATGTCTATGTCCAATAAATTTAATGCCATCGTTAACAGGACTAGTTACAATGCAAACAGATGATTCAAAAACAACTTTATACCCTTTATCACAAAATTGACTAATGCTTAGTAAATTATGCTTTAAACCATTAACTAGCAAAATATTTTCAATGTATTTGGAGGGAGTGATACCAATGTTACCTATACCGATGATCTTTCCTTTGCCATTATCTCCAAAGGTGACCATCCCTCCATCCTTAGCATCAAGCGTGATGAATTATGATTCATCACCAGTCATGTGTCTCGAGCATCCACTGTCAAGATACCATTTCCTGTTTTCTCCTTGGGATGCTAGACACACCTGCAAGCAAAAGTTAAATTTTTGTTTTAGGTCCCAAGCTTTCTTGGGTCCTTTTTGGTTAGTCATAATGGTTCCTTTTGGAACCCATATTTTCTTTATAGTTGAGTTTGCAGATTTGTTAAAGAGGCAAGTGTATGACTTATGTCCTACTCTACCACATTTGAAACAAGTAATATTGGTAGACTTGTTACTTAAAGAGTTTACATAAATATTTTTCAGATATTTTTGTTTCTTCAAGGGGTTATAGCCAAGTCCAGCCTTATCATATACGGCTTTTTGATTATCAAGAATCATATTGAGTTTATTTGAACTCAAGGTAAACTTTTCTACTATTGGTTTCAGCTTGGTAATTTCATTCTTTAAGCTTTGATTTTCTTGAAGCAAGATGAATTTTTCAATTGAAAAGTTTTCAGCTTGTTTCAATAAAGATTGATTTTTCAATTTTAGCTCTTTGTTCTTCATCCCTAGTTTCTTTAATTCATCAACTAAATCATAGAATGCTTCATGCAATTCTTCAAATGTAAAGTCACTAGGGGTTTCGAAAATTACCTCATTTTCGTGTGCCATAAGGCACAGGTTGGCTTGTTCGGTTGAGGTTTCCTCATCGGAGCTTGAGTCATCACTCGCACTCCATGTGGCCATCATGGCCTTCTTCTTGAACTTCTTGGGACCTTTCTTCAGTTGTGGACATTCGGATTTGAAGTGTCCCAGCTTCTTGCACTCATAGAAGATAAGGGGTTGGTCTTTCTCTTTTTCTTTGCTTTGTTCCCCTTTTGTGAATGGCCTCTTCCTCATCTCCTGTTTCCTTTTTCTCAAAAATTTCTTGAATCTTTGGGTGATGAGAGCCATCTCTTCATCCTGTTCTTCATCTTCAGTGTCATCAGTTTCTTCATCAAGAGGAGTTGTGGATTTGAGGGCAATGGTTCTTTTCTTTTTGACTTCTTCCTCTTGATGTTGCTTCATGCTTAGCTCATGAGTCATCAAGGATCCAAGAAGCTCTTCTAGAGATAGAGTGTTCAAGTCCTTGGCTTCTTGGATGGCAGTCACTTTGGCTTCCCAAGTTCTTGACAAGGACCTGAGAATCTTTCTTACAAGCTCACTGTTAGTATAGGACTTACCAAGACTCTTTAAACCATTAATGATATCAGTAAAATGAGTAAATATTACAGTTATGGACTCATCATGCTCCATTTTAAATAATTCATATTTATGCACAAGCATGTTTATTTTAGACTCTTTTACTTGATTGGTTCCTTCATGGGTTACTTCTAACCTATCCCATATTTCTTTAGCAGATGAACAAGTAGAAATGCGATTAAATTTGTTTGCATCAAGAGCACAATAAAGTACATTCATTGCTTTAGCATTTAATTGGGCCATCTTTTTATCAACCTCATCCCATTCTTTCTCGGGTTTGGTTGATTCCTCACCATCTATAATTTTAGTAGGTGTGTGAGGACCGTTCACTATGATACTCCACATATCATAGTCGAGTGCTTGAATGAATATTTTCATCTGAGCTTTGCAATAGGTGTAATTAGACCCATTGAAAAGTGGAGGTCGGTTGGTGGATTGCCCCTCGGCAAGAGAAGTACCGACGTGGGTTGCCATAGATCTTTGGCTCTTTGATTGTTTAGATCAAAGATGGGTTAGAGCACCGAGCTCTGATACCACTTGTTGCCCAGCTATGCAACCCAAGAGGGGGGGTGAATTGGGTTTCTAAAAATTTTGAACTTAACTAATGACTTATGAAAAATATTTGTCAATAGCTAAATGAATGAGGAGAATAACCTTAATTCAAGATTAATTGCCAAAAGCAAGAATGCAAGGAAATAATGAAGAGTTAAAGAGAAGCAATTATGCACACCACAAACAAAAGGATTTATAGTGGTTTGGTGCCAACCTTGCACCTACATCCACTCCCCAAGCTCCTACTTGGAAATTCCAATCCACTAAACTTGTATTCAACCCGAATACAAACATCGGAAACTCTGACACTAGCTATCCCAAGCTAGTCCACTTGTTTTCCGGGTACAAGCCAACCCAATACACTCCGATTTTAGGTTCGGATCAACCTTTCTTATTTTGGAACTCCTCCAAAACAAAAACAATCACTCAAACTGAGTCAAATAATTTATAGCACAAATAAGTACAAGAAAAGCTTCTTTAATGAGCGAATATAACTTTAAATACACTTTACTCAAGAGAAGAAGCCCCTTTTTGGATTTTCTCAAGGTGGATGGAGAATTGATTGAGCGCTTGAGGAGTTGGTAAGCTTGGATTGATGGCTTCTTGAAAGCTTTAAATGAGCTCTTGATTAGGGCTGAAAAGTTGGCTTGAAAAACCCTTTTTCAAATTCTCTCTTTTGAATGCTCTTGAATGCTCTCTTGAATGCTCTTCTTTTTCTCTTTTTAATCTTTTGCTATCTCTATTTTGTTTTCCACCTTTTGAATCCTTTTATAGCTTTAAGAAATAGAGGAAAATATTCTAGGTTGAAAAAGAGCCGTTAGACCATATTAAATGAGCATTAAAAGCACTTAAAATGGGTTAAAAACTAGCCGTTGCGGAGAAATCCCGTCACAGGGGTCGACTCATGAGTCGACTCATGCCTCAGGGGTCGACTCATGAGTCGACCTCTGTTGAAGAAATCAGAAAACAGGGTTCTGTAATTTTTGGCCTAAAACTGTAGGGGTCGACTCAGAGTCGACTCATGCCTTGAGGGTTGACTCATGGGTCGACTCACAGGTTGTGCCAAGCCAAAAATTCTGCGTGCCAAAGAGCTCATTGTGCCATGAGCTGACTCAATGGGTCGACTCATGAATTTCAAACATGCATAACTTCCAAAATACAAGTCCAAAAATAATGAAATTTTCGCCAATAGATCACAAATCTTTTGTTCTACCAATTGATACTATCAAATCAGGGTTTTGATAAAATTATGATTTTACCCCTGAAGAGCAAAAAGACTTTTTCAAATGAAGATTATTGGTACCCCTTCAACTGCTTTGTAATCATCAAAATCAATCTAAGGAGCAACATCCATCACATGGATTATCCGGGCTCAGATTTTACTAAATTAAAATATATTGATACATTAACTCTGACTAATTCAGAGGGATCAATCCCATCTTGACTCATGCACCAACTTGATAAGTACTTGACTACACCCAAAAATCTTTTGTTACTGAATTAAAAACTCAGTTAGTCTGGTATCAAAGTACAGTAAGTTGCTTGCAAGTCACCATGGTGATCTTAAGTCAGAGGGACACTTATATCCATATCCTTCATGAGCTATCCTTGACAGCAGACTGCTCCAAGTTAGTCACGTTCAATGATGATGTACTCCTACATCTCACCTGCAGGCCATATCACTGTCTCTATATCATTTGGTTACGAGGACAACCAATGTATATAGCACACAACAACCTACATTTGATATCACT
This sequence comes from Elaeis guineensis, assembly GCF_000442705.2. Taxonomy (NCBI): domain Eukaryota; kingdom Viridiplantae; phylum Streptophyta; class Magnoliopsida; order Arecales; family Arecaceae; genus Elaeis; species Elaeis guineensis. The sequence continues at coordinate 32,582,587 of NC_025994.2, forward strand.
ATCATCCTAGTAATAGCATATCATTTGGTCGCGAACCAATTTAAGGATTACGCGATAAATCCTTCTTTATCGATTAAAGTAATCTTAAGGATTTCATCACAACATAGGAGTTCATTAGAAGATATAATCTTATGATGAAAAAGATCAAATAACTTTTATTATTTATCAATTCATATACAATTATAGTTAGCACAATCATCAAATGATTGACTTTAGGACATATTTTCCAACATTATCCTCATAACCAAGGAGTGTGGAGACACTGGTATAGTATGCAGGTGAAATGTAAGAGTATATTTCACTGAACGTAATCCATCTCGGAGCACTCTACTATCAAGAGTAGCTCGTGAAGTATATAAATAGAAGTGTCCTTCTGATCTGAGATCACCAAGATCACTTGTAAGCAACTCACTGTGCTTTAGTGTCGGACTATCTAAATTTTTAATTCAGTGATGAAAGATTTTTGGACACAGTCAAGTACTTGCGAAATCGATGTGTGAGTCAAGATGGGATTGACCACTCCTGATTTCAAGAGTTAGTGCTACATTATATTTTAATTCAGCAAAATCTTGTCCAAGATAGTTCTTATGAAGAGTCACAGGATTTATGAGGTTGAGACACATTATGGATATACTGATTAAGAGTTGATAGTTTAACTCTGAAGTCATCCTGAACACTGAGGGTCAAAGGGATGAATTATACGGTAACCATATGCCAAGGGTTCTTGAATGTTGCTTTACAATCATTCGGCCTATCCGAACGTCGAGTACCATTGCTAGATGGTCACTTCAATTAGTACAGAAATTTATTTCTATACTATTGACTTAGGTTCGAATCTATGAGGTCACACACAAAAGAAGTTCCTATCTGATCAGATGGTTGATCGACGAATGAGAATCGTTCAAGGGTATAATCATCAATATGATTGATAATTAACCTCATATAAAAATTATAATAAAATAATTATTGAATTATAAGAGGATTAATTAATAATTAAATTATTAATTATCTCAATTTGATTGAGCAATGAGGTTTGGATTAAGTCTAATTGAATTAGATTCAATTATATTTGATCTGATTAGGTTATGAGATGACCTAATCGCTAAGGATGATTGATTCCTGATTTGATCAAGACATGGACTTGAGTAACTTCTAATTGGATTAGAATTTGATTAAGATAATTAGGTGCCTAATTTGATTAGGTTTAACCTTTCATTTGTGTCTGACCAAACTTGATTTGGATAGAAACACAATTGGATCAAATGGGAGTCCAATTGGATTGGACTCAAACTCTAATGCAAGGCCCAAAACACCTAGCCCATTCCTCATGCCAATTTGAATTTTGCAAGAGGATTTACATGCATTTTAAAGCTTGGTCGACCACTCCTCTTGATAAGGATCAAGTGGTTGGTTTGATAAGGATCAAGTGGTTGGTTGGTTGAATTCGAATTTGATTTGAATTTGAGATTGGAAGAGAATTTGTTCTCATCCAAACCACTCTCATTGATACCTTCTTAAACCCCTCTTCTCTTGGGTGTCACATCAGATAATATCCATCATTTTTGCCAAATATTTGAGTGGGGTGTTAGATATTGGGGTGGGTGCTACCTTCTTGGCGTGAGAGACTAGAGGAGAATTGTCTCCTCTAGGGCTGAGCATTTTAGGTTTTCGAAAGAGAGAAAAAATAAGAGAGAAAGGGTTCTCCTTGCCTTCCTCCACCAATCCTACATCCTCCTATAGTCCTTCTTCTCCTCTTAGAAGGGTTTGAGAGTTCTTGAAGAAGGAATCAGATCAGCTATCAAGAAGATCTCTATGTGAGCTAGCACTCACAGGGAGATCGATCAGCGTCAGAGCTTCGTATGGATGTCCTATAGAGACCGGATATCTTATACGGCTGCGAGCAACTAGCTAGACCTTAGATCCATATTTTCAATTGCGGTGATAAGCCACCCGTGCTCAGGCATTGGGTTTTGAACTCAATGATATTGTAGATTTGATCTACTGCTAGATTATTTTGTTCCATGCTTGTTGATTTTAGATTTTATATTTTAGATTTTATATGCTATATATATCATGTCATAGATCCTAGCATAGGTATTTTTAGATCTGATCTACAGTATAATTTATAGATTAAGTAGTTTAATCTAATTTGCTTCCACTATGAAAATTTAAAAAAATGCACGCTTGAAACATCTATGGTTTTTTTCAATGGATGCTTAGGGCTTAATGAGTTTCCATGATCAGCATCCTGTCGAAACTTTGAATAGAAGAACTTGATCATATAATAATTACACCTAAGGGTTCATCTTTTTGTTCTACTGGATTACTTTTATATGCTGCGAGATATCACTGGTGGATTATGAGAGCTTACTAAGATCATTTTCGGATCAATGGTCCTTATTGGATTGAATTGGAATCATTCCAACCTATTGAAGGGAGTTTCGATGATACTGTGATGGAGATCATGATATATCTTACTACCAAATAGAATAAAATCTAAAGAGTCACACATAAAAGAAGCACGATCTGATCAATAGCTTGAATTATAATCAAATTATCAATTATATTAATGGTTTGAATTAAGAAACTGCTAATTATGTAAGGTTACATATTTAGTAACTACTAATTGTTAACAAAGGGACTTAATTGCAAGTGTTGCAATGTAATTGGACTTAATTAAATTTTGAATCATATCCTAATTAATTTAAATTAGATTTAATTTAATTGAGCTTAAATTAATTTAAGGCTTATTGGGTTCAATTATCCAAGTTGGACTTGTATTATAATCCTGATTAGATCTGGTTTGACAGCCATTTTGAATTTGATTCGAATTGGACTCGAATTGATTGAATCAAACCTAATTTGAAATCCAATCAAAGTAGGAAGTCAAACCCTTTTTTATCTAGGCTTCTCTCTCTTCTTTCATATAGAAAGAGAGAGGGCACAGTGAAGACGCACGCCCCTTGCGTGCATGAAAGTGAGGAGCGCCAATAGTTGGTGCCTCTCCTCTCTAGGTCTCTCTTTCCCCTTTTGACTCTACTTCCCATTTGAATTCGATTCAAATAAGAAAGAGTATCAATTCTTATTTGATTATGGCATGGAAGAACTTTATTTGTGTGACAAAGTAAAAGAAAGAAGGGTGTGTGTGAAGGTGGAGCATGAGGAACCTTTTTGGATGTGTGCTAACTCATTTCTTGCCGCATCTCTCCATCTTGACACCCCCTTTTCCTCCTTATTCCTCATCACACCCCACCTCCAAATCTGTTCTAGAGAAAGCGAGAGAGATTAGAGAAAGAAGAAGAAGGAAGAGAAAGGTTCTCATCCCTTCTTGGCATCCTAAAAGTCATCTCCCTCGATTCAACGTGAAAGAGTTCGCATAGAGATATTTTTCTTCAAGATCTAGAAGAAGAGGATCCAGATCTAAGCAAAGAGTGAGGCCTACAAGGTACTAGAACCTTGGTAGCTTTGATACTTCAATCAAACCATCTCCATGTGGATACCAGCAGAGGTCGGGCACTTGCACGGCTCTGATAGAAACTTCGAACATCCACTGTTAGAAAATATATCCTAAAGTCAATCATATGGATGATTGTATTCATTTTATAATATGTATATAAATTATTAATTAATAAATAAAAATTATTTTGACATCATTCATCATAAAGTTATATTTTCTTGCTAGAACTCTTATGTTATGATGAAGTTCTTAGAACTATAAAGTAATCGATAAAGAAAGATTTATCATATAGTTCTTAAATATGTTCGCAACCAAATGATACGTCATTAAAAGATGATGATGTTTATCGAGTGAAGGTCATTGTGTGTCATATCGATTGATTATCCTCTTAATCAAGAAGTATGAAGATACTAGTATAACATACAGATAAGATATAGGAGTACATCGTCACTGAACAAGTGACTCACCTGCTGAATGCTCTACTGTTAAGAGCAGCTTACGAAGAGTATGGGCATAAGTGTTCATCAAATTTGAAATCATCATAATGACTTGTAAGCAACTCACTATACTTTAGTGTCAGACTATCTGTATTTCTAATACAGTGATGGAAGGCTACTGGGTACAGTCAAGTACTTGCGAAGTCTGTATGTAAATCAAGATGAAATTGACCTCTTCAGATTATAGGAGTTGATGTATCACTATATTTTAATTTAATAAAATCTTGATCAGGATAATCTATTTGATGGATTTTGAATGGTTGGAATATAATGTGGATGATTCTTCAGGGTTGACAGTTTAACCCTAGACCGTCCTAGGGCATCAGGGTCAAAGAGATGAATTATACAGTAACCATATGCATAAGTTCTTGAATATTATCTTATAAATATTCAACCTATCCAGATGTCGAAAACCATTGCTAGATGATAACTTTGATTAGTACAAAAAATGGTTCCTATGCTACCGATTTAGTATTCGAACCTATGGAGTCACGCACAAAGTCAAGTGACGTAGGAAAGAAATGACTTAAGTCTATAAGTTCAATTTAGAAGTATATGACTTGATTGAATAAATAGATTAACTAGATTGAGAATTAAGCTATGGATCATACGAGATTAAACAGTTGACTATATCTAGCTAGCACTAGACATGAGGTTCAGGTTCAATTTTGGAGATGAACAAGATTTGATTTTTGATCCAAGGAGTCTATGAGAGATTAGATTTAAGTACTAATTAATTTTAAATTAAATTTAATTTAATTATACTTAATTAGATTCATAAATCCAAGTTAGACTTGGTCTTAAATCTTAAATAGTTTAAAATTAACAGCCTATTCAAATTGGTTCGAATCAGTTTCGAATTGGATTCAAATTGACCCATATTTGGATTAGATCCTTAGAGTCTACTTTTATTGAAACTCTCTCTCCTCATGACCGATCAAGAGGTGGTGGGGTGCTACATGGTGCTGCCCCACACTTGGGTATAGGTGTGGGTGCATGAGGGTCCCTAGTTAGGCACCAATCTTTTCTTCTTTAGGACTCCTTCTTTGATAAGTTATGGTTAATTTAAAGTCTATTTGAATTAAGAATCCTAATCTTATGAGTCATAAAAAATCATCTATAAATAAGGAGGACCTCTAACTATCATAACATAATAATTAGATTGTGTGCTAAGGTGAGAAAGAGAGAAAAGAAAAGGCATGAAGGAGGAGTAAGCGTCACCCTTGGCATGTTCCCCCATTGGGCGTCCCATCTTCTTCAAGGCATGGAGGCACTTTGGGTGCCCTCTCTTGTTGCTGTGAGGCATCACATCAGAGGTTCTCTCCCCTCCCTTGTAGCCTTGTGAAGTGCTTGTTGGAATTCGGGGTTTAGTGCATGCATATGTGTTTCAAAAACTCTATTTTCTAAACACTGTAACGGAGAATAAGATTAAAATACTTTTAATCTAATTATACATGCATGAAAATATAAAACCACATAGATCTATCTCATATGCTGAAATTGATATATGCTGAAATTCAGATTGTGATCAAATCACATACCTGTTTCGTAATCTTTTCTTCGATTCTAGATCTAGAAGAGAAGAGGTTCTCTCTTAGCTGCATAAGTATCTGACCTCTACGAGTATCCACTCAGGATCAGTTTGGGACAATCTTCTTAAATCTGAATTTTGATTGTCCAAAATTTAGTCTGTTGAATCTGAACGAAGCCTGGATCGCGATCAATGCTTGATCTTTCTTCTTGATCTTCTTCTTCTCCTCTTGTCTAAAGTTTCTCCTTGCTTTATGCTACTACAAAATATCAACAACTAGCAAATTATGGGATGCCCAACACCTTGGGCGTGGAACTCCTTGGGACTCGCATCCCAAGAGATGGACGTGTAGAATGCCTAAGAGAAGAGAAAGGGAGAGAAAGAGAGGGCGTGGAGAGAGCCTTTGGGCATCAGGGCCTATTGGTTTGGATACTCTAGGGACCTTAGAGGAGGTCCCTTTAAATAGACACAAAGATTGAATCCTATTCAATCATATAATACAAATCCTACTTGCATTGGATTTCTATTAACTTCAGTTATCCAACTTACTTTAGGAGACCCTTTAGGCACCAACAATTGGGGCCCTTGCATCCATAATTAGACACCCCAAAACATACTCAAGAGACACCCCATAAGAGAACTAAAAGTCCTCTAATTAATGGACATGCCCAACTTGATCAAATCAAGATGGCATCCAAAAATAACTGTCAAGAAAATTAATTAAGGACTTTCTCCCTTAATTAATTTGATTCATAACCTTAGACATTCAACAATTGGAGTCTCATAAATCTTATTCATGTAGATTATTAGTAGGTAATTAAGTTAGAATTATCTTATCAAATAAGTAATCCCAACAGAAAGAGAAATTGGGTCCAACCATGTGCTAGTAAGGTTAACCCAATGAGTTTCTCTAAACCCAATTTACACTTCATAAGCTCAATTACTTATTCCAGGTCTAATCCTTTTGTTGTGTGACCCCATAGGTTCAATTCTATCTGATAGTGAGATATATAATAATCTTTATTATTGTATCATTAAAATTTTTTCAATGAATCGAAACAATTCCACTGTAACTCAACAAGGATTGTCGATCCAGAACGATCCTAGTAAGCTCTCACAATCCATCAGTGACATCTAGCAGTATGTAGTGGCAACTCAGTAGAACTGAAATGAATCTCTAGGTATAATTAACATATGATTCAGTCCCTCTATCATGAGTCCTGACTAGATGGCAGGTCATAGATAAATCGTCAAACCTCAACATTAGTCATATAATAGATTCGATTAGCTCAAGTCCAGTTGTGACTTCTATGAAAATTTTTTTCATCAATCACACTACTATGGCCATAGATTTTTGGACTTAGCCTTTCGAATCCCATAGGACTACTTCTCTCTATCAAAGTCAATAGATCCTATCTTGATACACACCCCACTCCTACAGTGATCAACTGTCGCCAACATCCACTACAAGGACTCATTGAGATCTATATTTATATGTCAGTCAAACTTCAATAGCCTCACTATAAGCAGTAGTACCATCTCAAATCAAAAGACCAGTCATACAACATAGCATCGAGACAATCACTGACGATTGAATAGAAATTCAAGTGATCTCTCGTATGATCACGCTCAGTACTAGTTGTTCTCTAACAACCACCTGCACTCGTTGCCTTGTGTCTCTACATAGTAGACCAGAGACTCATCTATCTCAAATGAAGTAATTTGTGCACCAGTCTATCCAGATCTATCACCATCCTCATGATGATCCTATGATCAAAGTATTTAAAAATTAAATACATGTCTCTAATTTTCAACACTTTGAGAATATGTATCAAAATTAATTTTATGGATGATTCAAGGATACATCACACTTGAATGAAAAAAAAATTATTCTTTTATTGATCATATCAATATATTAAGTATAAAATTATGCTCTAGAATTATTACAATGTGTCAGTCATATTGGCTTCTAAAACATACATCTAACAATCTCCCACTTAGACTAAAGTCAATTGACCACAAATCTAAGTCCCATCTTCTCAAGGTGGACTTTCATTTTCGGTTGGCTCAACTACTTAGTTAGTGGGTCTACCACGTTATCCACGGAGTCTACTCTTCGCACCTCGATATGAGGTAGTCACGTACACTGCTGCTCTATATGTTTGGACTTCTGATGAGACCTTGGACTCCTTAGCTAGGACATAGTGCCATTATCTTTGCAGTACTATGTCAGGGCATGACATCCAGTTCTTCAACTAATATTAGAGCTAGAATTGATCCTACACATCTACAACATACTCAGCCTCCATTGTTCGATTACTTAGAATCCTTCCGATATATTGAACAAGAATACACCTTGATGTAGATATTCTAGCATCAATGTATCCTCCCACTCTTAACTTTTCTTCAAAGATCAAGAATAAATTCTTAGTGCTTCTTAAGTACTTAAAGATGTTCTTCACAGCTACCCAGTGCTCCTTACCTAGATTTGACTGATACTTGCTCGTGACACTCACAGCAAGGGCAATATCAGGTCAAGTATATAGCATGGCATACATGATGCTTTCTATGGCCGAGGCATAAGAAATCCTACTCATGCATTGTATCTTCTCAGATGTGGTCAGACACATCATCTTGGAGAGACTAATACCATGCCTAAGAGGTAAGTGACCTCTCTTAGAGTTTTTCATGCTGAACCTCTTCAGCACCTTCTCTATGTACAGCTTTTGTGACAGACTAAGCATTCATTTAGGTCTATCCCTATAGATCTTTATTCCGAGAATATAGGATGCTTTCTCTAGGTCTTTCATGAAGAATTTCTTAGACAACCATCTTTTGACCATGGTCAGCATGAGAATGTCATTCTCAATAAGGAGAAATATCATCCACATATAATACGAGGAAGGTGATCGCACTCCCACTAATCTTCTTGTATACACAAGATTATTTTTTTTTTGATAAAATCAAATGATTTGATTACCTCATCAAAATGATGGTTTCAACTTTGAGAAGCTTGCTTAATCTATATATGGATATTTGCAGCTTGCAGACTCTATGATCACCATCATCGGATATGAAACCTATAGGCTGCTCCATATAGATATCTTCCTCAAGATATCCATTCAGAAAAGCAGTTTTCATATCCATCTGTCAAATTTCATAATCATAGTAAGCCACAACAGCAAGCAAAGTGTAGATGGATTTCAGTATGGCTACAGACGAGAAAATTTCTAATAGTCAATGTCCTCACACTGACTATAACTTTTTGCCACAAACTTAGCTTTATAGGTCTCTACCTTACCATCAACATCTATCTTTCTTTTGTAGATCCATTTACACCCAATGGATACGATACCCTCAGGTGGATCTACTAAAGTTCAAACTTGGTTAGAGTACAATGAGTCAATTTCTGACTTCATAGTATCTAACCATTTCTCGAAATTTATGTCAAACATCGCCTTATTAAAGATATTAGGATCATCATTATGATCCCTATTTTTTATAAGAAATATTTTCTTTACTTCCTCTGTAAGCATACCCATGTACCATTCAGGAGGTCAAAAAATCTTGCTAGATCTACGAGGTGGTAGAGGAACATCAACTATTGGCTCATGGATTATGGGTTCCTGAGGATCTATTGCTCTGGGCTCTTCAGAGACTTTCTCTTCGAGCTCTACTAACCTCCCACTGCCGCCATCCTGGATAAACTATTTTTCTAGGAATACGATGTTTCGACTCATAATCACATTATGATCTTGTGAAAAGTAGAAGTAGTATCCTATGGATTCTTTTGGATATCCTATAAAGCAAGCTATAATAGATCTATCCTCTAGCTTATCCATCATCTGTCTCTTGATATAGATCGGACATCTTCAAGTCTTGAGATAACCCAGACTCAACTTCTTACTGAACCATATCTCATATGGTGTGGTATAAACGGACTTTGACAGAATCCTATTCAACAAGTGAATGGCAGTTAATAAGGCATGTCCCCAAAGAAATAAAGATAGATCAGTGAAGCTCATCATAGATCGGACCATATCCAATAGGCTCCTATTCCCCCATTCGGATACCCTGTTGAGTTGAGGCATTCCAGGAGGGGTCCACTGAGAGATTATGCCGTTGTCTTTAAGATATCCCAAAAATTTTTGACTAAGATATTCACCTCCTCGATCAGATTGAAGAATCTTAACGGGTTTGTCTGTCTACTTTTTTACTTCATGCCTAAATTTTTTAAACTTTTTAAAGACCTTAGACTTGTATTTCTTGAGATACACATATCCATACCTAAACAGATCATCGATAAAGGTAATGAAGTAGGTATAGCCACCTCTAATCTGCACATCAAATGGCCTATACACATTGGTGTATACCAGAGCAAGTAGCTCTGTGGCCCTTTCCTCATATCCTACAAAAGGTAACTTGGTCATCTTTTCTCGAAGACAAGATTCACAAGCTAGATACGACTCTGGATTAAGAGAGCTAAGGATCCTATCCTTCTCCAGTCTGTTTATCCTGTTCTCTCCAAGATGACCTAGTCTATGGTGCCACAAGTACATCTGGTTAATTTCATCTTTGGATTTTTTTTGGCCTACGGCACTCACTATATGCTCGTTTAGGTTCACATTCGCATCAACATGCAAGTGATAAAGACTATCAATTAAAAGATCTCATGCAACTAATTTATTTCATAAATAAATCGAACAAAAATTTTATTGAAATAAATTTTAAAACCTTCTTGTGCTAGCACAGATATAAAAATTAAATTTTGATTAGCTATGAGAACATAATAACAGTCTTTTAAATCTAATCTAACATCAGACGATAATCGAAGAGAGTAGGTGCCAACAGTCTCTGCAGCAACCTTTGCTCCATTGCCGACCCAAAGGATCATGTCACCTTTCCTCAACCTTCCTACTTTCTATCAAACCCTGCATTGAGGTGTTAGAAAATATATCCCAAAAGTCAATCGTCAAGCTGTTGACAGTTGAGCAACCTTGTATTATAATTGATTTGTTAATAAATAAAATATATTTTTGATATTTTTATCATAAGTTTTCATCTTCTAATGAACTCCATTGTTGTGATGAAGTCCTTAAGACTATTTAGGTTCGATAAAGAGAGAATTTATCGATTAGTCCTTAAAACTGTTCATGACCAAATGATAGGCTGTTAATAAGGATGACAGCTTCTATCAAGCATAGGTCGCTATAGGCCATATGGATTGGTTGTCCTCTTAACCAAAGAGTGTGGAGACACTGGTATGGCATACAGGTGAGATGTAAGGGTATATCATCATTGAACATAACCAACTCCAGAGCATTCTACTGTCGAGAATGTCTCTGATGGGATATAGGTATAAGTGTCCCTTAGACTTAAGATCACCTCAGTGAGTTGCAAGCAACTCACTGTGCTTTGGTACTGGACTAACTGATATTCTAATTTAGTGATGGAAGGCTTCTGGGTATAGTCAAGTACTTGCAAAGTCAGAGTGTGATCAAGATGGGATTGACCAGTCCAAGAGTTGGAGAAGAATGAGTCGCTGTATTTCAAGTTAACAAAATCTTGACCAGGGTAATCCATCAAATGGATTTAATATTTTGAAATACAATATGGACAACCTGATCAAAGTTAACTGTTGAACTCTGAGGTGTCCTATGAGCATTTTAGTCAAGAGGATGAATTATATGGAAACTATATCCGCATAGGTTCTAAGGATGTTGTTCTACACATTCGATCTATCCGACTGTCGGGTACCATTGCTAGATGGTCACTTCGATTGATACAAAAATTTATTCCTGTGCTATCAGTTTAGGTTCAGACCTATGAGGTCACACATATTAGAGTTCACAATCTGATCGGATGGTTGATCAACGATTAAGAATCGTTCTAGGATTAAACGATCAATATGATTGATATTTAACCTAGTGCAAGTGTTACAGGAGGATTGATTAGCAATTTGATTGCTAATTGGCTTAATTTGATTAAACCAATGGGCTGAGATTAAGTCTAATTAAATATAATTTAATTAGATTTGATTTGGACTTGATTGGATCAAGTCCAATTAGTTTATTGGATAAGCTAAGTTTAAGAAAAAATTAGTCCTAGTTCAATTAGGACTTGGGTCAACCTAATTTTTAATTCGATTAAAAAATTAAATCAGATTTAAATCTAATTAAATTTGATTAAATTATATTTTTAATTAGGTTAAGATCTATTTTAATTGGGTTGATTTGATTTTAGTTTGATTTGGTTTGAGAAACTAGATTGGAACAAGACTAAGATTCCACCTTGCACCAATTTAGCCCCCACACCCACTCTCTCTTATCCCACACCCACTCTCTCTTATTTTGTGTGATAAAATTTTTCTCCCAGGTCTTTACACACACCCAAAACTTTCTTCTCTTTTTCTCTTACATGGAAAGTGGCTGTGGATCAAGTCAAAGTAGGAATTAGTTTGGATTTCAAATTCTATGAGATAGAGTTTTAAAAAATCAAAATTCTTTCCTTATGGAACTGATTTTATCTCAGATTTTTTTTGAGATGTTCATGGCTTTTATGGCACATAATATGTGCTTTTTGCTGATGGTCCATGCACAAAAAGAAAGAGGGGGCACCCAAGAGTTGGGCACCCTTGTCTTGCCATGTTTGGATAATCCTTGACTAGGTATTTGACCTAAACAAGGATTCTATCATATCTCACTATTTAAAATAATTTTTTTATGAAAATTTTGTAAAAAATATAGAAATGAGAGTCCTTTGGGGCATGCAAAAATCAAGGAGAAAGAAGGTTGGGGCATGGAGATACAATAGACACAAGACTAGGTGTCTAGGTGAGAGCAAAGAGAAGAAGAAGAGGGTCTTCTTCTAGGATTGCTGTGTTCACCTCTTTCCTTCCTCCATCTTAAGTTTTCTAAGAGTGTCTTAGATCCAAAACTCTTTCTCCTACTTTTATTTTGAAAGAGTCCAAATCAAGAAGAATGAGGTATCTGATCGACCATCGAAGAAGGATCAGTGCAGTACTAGCATACTGTGCTGATTTTCTGGATCAGAACTTCTGATCGTGATTCGTGAGCTCGTGTGGATGACTCCTAGAGGCCGAACGTATGTGCAGCTTACAATATCATCCTCAAGCCTAGATCAGCAAAGTTAGAATGTCTAACTTGCAAGGTAATAGATCTGATCTATTATATTTTACATATATCAGATATAGTATAGAAACATGTTGATATGATCAACATGTAGTTCTTGCTCTTTATATTTTAATTTTTGATTTAATATCATATAATAATCATGTAATAGAATCTTAGATCTAGAGATTCTCTAGTTTTATAAAATAAATTTTGATTTATTTTAGTCTTCCGCTGTCTGATCTTGAAAAAATTTTAAGATCTAACTTTGAAACCCTAGATCAGGTTCCTTCAATTGGTATCAGAGCCTAGATTGTTTATTACATGATTATTTATACATGCTTAAATTATTTTTTAGATTAGATCTAATTTATAATCTGATTGTTAAATCTAAAATTAAAATTTTTAAATCAATCATGAATTGTAGGTTATCCTGCTGTAAGGTTTATCCCTTACAATGCAAAGGTTGTCCTAGTTTGTATAGATCTATCTTTAATCATAAATTTGTTAGAATAATCTAGATTAAACTTATGATTTATTAGTTTTAAAAGGTGTTTAAATCTAAAATGAAACCTCTTTGTTAATATTTCTCACACAAAGAACCATCATATATTTATTTGGAAAATTTGCGCAGTTTAAAGTTGAAATTGTTTCAATTACATGAATCTGTTTAGATTAGATCTAAAGTAGTTTCATACTTATTTCACTTGTATTTTAATTATGAATTAAACATGCAACTTGGTTGGTAGAACTATGTTATAAAAATATTTTACAAATATGAAAATTATTTTCGAAAAGCTGAACCCCAACCCTCAGCCCAAAACTTAATTGAGAATTAAGAAGTTATTTGATTAGGTTCTAGGATTGTGAATTGAAGAACCTAAGATACAAACCATAACACATTGGATTAATGGGTTAGTGGGAATTAGGTCCATTAATTGGGTTAGACCTAAGGTTAGATTAAAGATGGACTTAATTAGAGAATTGACTAAATCTAAACAATTGTTGTCTTAGATTAGGTCAAGGATTCTCTAGATCAATTAGAATAGTTATAGTTGGTCAAGTCCATATCTTTAACGAGAACCAAATGGACTTGATTCTTGGCTAAGAGGTCTAGCACGAACTATTAGGTTGATCTAATCGAAACTAATTAAACCAGTTGGTGTCCAAGATAAACCAGATTGGTGATTTTTAATTGGGAGCCTGCTTACCTGACCATTTCTGATGGTGTCTAAGACAAGCTTTGGCAGACCCTCCCATCGATCGAACTTACTTGGCCTCTTGGTGAAATTATATTTTGATCGGATCACTTGACTATTCGAGCTGACCCATATCAGCTAGGTAAATCAATGTGATTGATTTAGGTGCTCCTATACCAGCCCTTTTAATGGTCTCCCTTAAGCTGACTTGGTGAAGCTAGTGGGAGGATCATGATAAGCTGGTTCATCTGACCTCCTCTTTTAAATCAATTAAATCCTCTAAAATTATTAGGTCTTAAAAATAAAATAGTTATGGTGATAACTAGATCATAGCCTCCTATTAAGTGGATGATAATGGGTCCAGCAGTTGGATAATCATAGGAGGCCCAAATGCCTGGTGCTTATCGGCTGATGGAATTGTCATTCATAATATGATTTCTTGACTGCATCTTTCTAAATAGTGGTTAGGTTAGCCAACCAAAGTTGGGCCTAATCATTCATTGGCTAGATGGGCCAAGTATGGTCATGTTAATGGTTGGACCTAACCAAATCTTTTCAGTGGAGGCCAAAGCCTACTGATTAGGGACTGGGGCAAAATTAAAATTACTAAAAATTATTTAAAAAAATAATTGGTTATGAACCTACCCTTAGATGTACATGGGTTGGCCAACCAAAGTTGGACTTGTGTACAGTCTAAGTGGATTTTAGTACCCACTAAGGAATTAGGATAATTTCTCGAATTGAAGATAGAGGCTATCAATTCGAATAAAATAGTGGAAGAAATCTTTTGATTAAAGTCTAAATTTTTAGATTTAATGAATCAATTAGTAATCAGGTAATGATTTTTTTTTATGCAGATATGGCCACTTCCCTATCACTTCGATCATGTTGGACAATGATAAGTTGGTGGGACCCAACTTCGGTAGCTGGTACCGAAAGTTGAAGATAATCTTGGAGCATGAACGGATCCTATATGTGATAAAGGATCCTTGATAGGGTCAAGATACTGTCGCTAGGATACCGTGATTATCAATCAAATTTTGACTTCAATAAAAATTAAAAATATGTAAAAAATAGTGAGTCGGGTCGAATCCACAGAGAAGACAAGATTTTGATTTGAAATCTTTGATTTTACAAAAAAAAATAGAATTTTAGAGAAAGTAATTTAAGTCAAAAAATAAAAATTAAAAGTATGAAAAATAAATCAGATACTAAGATCTACTAACTAGATCCTAGAATCTATTTGTAATAAAAATAAATAATAAAAATATAAAAAATATAAAAATAAATTGGTACTAAGATCTACTAATTAGATCCTAGCATCTACGTGCAAAAAAATAAAAGACAAAAATTTAATGTGGAATTTCAGTGCAAGGGTAAAACGATAATTTTAAAACTTTTTCAAAATTATAATTTTATAGTGAAAATTATTAATTAATCTAATTAATTAACATATATTAATCTTACATAAGGATCTAAATATGATATATATAGCATGCATTTAAATTTAAAATTTAAACTTCTATAGTAAATATTTTACTGTTATATGTTTAGAACACATTACCTTCATGTAGATAGTCGATCGCTGCAGTCTGATCACTGTCGGAATAGTCTGATTATTATAATGTAGCCACACAATATGTCTGACTCTGCAGATCATCCACATGAAGCTCCGATCTGATCAGCTCCTTACGAATGCTAGTTCATTGCAGAATCTTTTGACGACTGATGCTGATCGAACTCCTTCGATCGATGTCTGTTGACTCCTCAGATGCTCCAGATCATCAACAGAGATACTTGAGAGGTTGATGAAGCTCTCTCTGAAGTTTGGTCGCTCACGACACTCGTAGCTCACCTTCTCACTTTCCAAACCCTAGGCAGAAATCCTAGGTTACTCATAGAAAACCCTGCGCCCACTTTCTTTCTTTTCTTTTCTCTCAAAATTTTTGAACTTCCAATCTCATGCACAAGGCCTTCTCATGCAACCTTCTCTCTCGAATGAAAATATGCGCATGCCCCCTCTTCATTTTTTCTTTTAAAATAGTGCAACGTGTCTTTATCGCGTGAGAGGATAAAGCTAGGTGGTTTCTACTTGAATTCAAATCGAATTTGAATTCAAATGCCAACCAACTTATCCTTATCCACTCAAGGCATGAGAAGGGAGGGGCGTGGGCTTCTTTGTGCATGGAGAGTTTACATGAGAAACTTTTTCTCTGTGGAGGAAGTGGCGCACAAGTGGATAAGGTGGCGCATGGGATTAGTTGTCCATTAAATTCAAACTCATTTGAATTTGAATGGCCAACCAACCATCTTTATCCACTCAGATGGTGCAATGAGGGGGATGGGGAAGGCTTCTGCATGAGAGAAAATTTATGAGAACTCGTTTCTCATGAATTCAAATAGGCGCAGGTGAGGTGAGGTGGCGCAGGGAGATAAGTCAAGGTGGTTTCAAACCTAATTGAAACAACCTTATCAAATTAGGTTAGGCACAATTAGACTAATTAAACCAACATAATTAGGCTTAATTAAGCTCATAAAATTTAATCAAATCAGAAATTGACTAAGTCCAACCCCTGATCAGATCAGGGACCAAACCACCTCGGCGATTAGGTCAACTCTTAACCTAATCGGGTCAAACCCAACTGAATCCAATTCAATTGGACTTGATCCAAAAATAATTAGTCAATCAAATTGAGTTAATTAGTGATCAAATCACTAATTAAATCTCTCATAAATACTAAGTCTAAATCCAATGGCAATCGAGCATTAAAGTCCATGATATGAAACCTTGATCGAAGAGTCCCAAACCAGTGGGACTCTTGACCCCGGTACCCAAAATGTGTGGAACTCATGATCAAGAATCCTGATTCTCAATCAAGAGTCTCCGAGCATAAGAACTTTGGTCAAAGAGTCCAGTCCAGTGAGACTCTTCACCAGCCATCAGATAGATAGGAACCTCTAATATGTGTGACCCTGCAGGTTCGAACCTAAGCCGTAGCACAGAACCAATTCTGTACTAATCAAAGTGACCATCTAGCAATAGTACCCGACATCCGAATAGGTCAAACAGTACAATCGTAATATTCAGAACCTATGTGAATATGGTTACTGTATAATTCATCCTTTTGACTCCTGTGTACAGGACGACTTAGGGTTAAACTATCAACCCTGATCAGATCATTCGAATCGTGCTCAACTCAAACAGTCCTGTGACTCCTCACTAGGACTATCCTGGCCAAGATTTTGCTAAATTAAAATATGACTGTACACAGATCCTGAACTGGAGTGGTCAATCCATCTTGACACACGCACCGACAAGTCAAGTATTGACTACACCCAGCAGCCTTCCGTCACTGAATTAAAATTCAGGTAGTCCAGTGCCTAAATGCAGTGAGTTGCTTGCAGTCACGTGGCAGTCTCAGATCAGAGGAAAAGTTATACCCATATCCCATCGGAGCAAATTTTGACAGCAGAAAAAGCTTCAGAGTCGATCACATTCAGTGCAGATGTACCCTTACATCTCACCTGTATGCCATACAGTGTCTCCACACTCCTTGATTAAAAGGACAACCAACCCATATGGACACAAGACCTATGCTTGATAAACGTTGTTGTCTTGGTAACAACGTATCATTTGATCACGAAAGATTTAAGGACTAAATGACAAATCCTCCTTTATCGAGTCTAAATATCCTAAGGACTTCACCACAACAAGGAGTTCATTAGAAGATGAAACAATTTGTGATGAAAAATATCAAAATAATTTTATTTATTTATAATTTATATACTAATACAAGAAAGAGCACAACCTCAACAGGCTGATGATTGGTTTTGGAATACTATTCCCAAATTTAAAGTAAAAAAAATAAATTTTTATTAATTGAAATTGAAATTCAAGTAAAAAAATTTAAAAGAATAATAAAATAAAATAAAAATAAAATTATAATAAAGATCTGAAGTTGATCAGCAAGCTCGTCGAAAGATGGTTGATGATCTTTCCATCTTCCGTCATACTCCGTAGAGCGAGCCGGCTTCTCTCTTTCTTTTTCTTGGGTCCCTAAAACTATTTAATTTTTTTTATTTTTTTTACACTTTTACTCAATTTTTCTGCTCACCAAGCTTATTCTGGACCCCTATTTATAGATAAATTTTTCATAATTTTTTGATAGGAAAAGGAGTCCTAAAATCCTTAAAAATATATTAATCCTCTTAAAATATTTCTACCATCGGATGGAGCTTGAACCCCAGATCTACACAAAATTATAGTTTTAATCCTTATCAAAGTTGGATCAAACCACAGCCATCGATCATGTCTGGGATTAGTTTAGACTGTCGGATCATGCTGATAATCTCTTATTCTTAGTTGGGAGCATCCTCAGCCGTCGAATCTCATGATGGATTCATTTTGGCCATCTGATCATGCAAAAAATCCTCTTATAAATGGACAATGAACAGCAGCCGTTGGATCAATCTTCAGATTAAATCTCAGTCATTGGATGGTGCAAAATAGCTTCATTGCCCGTAGACCGTGCCTATGGACCGCATAGCATTTTCGATGGACTGTGCCCTGGCTCTGTGGATCGAGCGACTGGTCTACCGTACACTGAAGGCTATTTTTTTATTTTTTAGGATATTTTGACTTCATTTTTGCTTCGATTTTTATCTGAAAAATTAAAAAAATATATGAATTAAATTTTCAAATTTTTCTTTATTTTGATGTCTAAATTACTCAATTAAATTAACATCTATTTTTTTTATAAATATATCTAATTTAATATTTTTTCTAAAATTATTTATTTTTTAAAAAAATTCAATAAATTCATGAAATTAAGATTTTTAAGAAAATGTTAGTACCATAAATTATCAAAAATACTACAATAAATATAAAAATATATCACTTATCACACTTTCTAACTTGAACTTTGCTCGTCCTCGAGTAAAGAAAGAATTTAGAATCAAGTACCGTTTAACTTAAAATCTTAAATTTTACTAAATAATTTTCAAAAAGGCTAATGATGTTCAATAGAGTGTAAATGAGGTATGTCATTGGGATATTAATACTAGTTAATATGAGAGTTAAACTAAGAACACCAAACCTTTTCTGAACTTTTCTAAATTATTCCTACCTTATCTCCAAATCATTCACCTTCATATAGACAAGTATATTGTTACTTCTATCCTTCATTTATTGATTATTTTTTTTCTCTTTTTTTTTTAAAATATTGTACTTCTATTGAGTGTCTTAACTCCTTAAGCTTTCTGTTTGACCCATGTAGCGAGTTTTCAGTCAATGATTCTCAAACAGATGGCTTTAAGGCACTCGGTATAAAACATCCCTCGAATCTACTTGCTCGAATTAAACAGACTACGAGTTAAAACTAGCTTTACAACAAAGCTTCTTTGTCCTTCATACCTTTTGATGTGAAACTCAATGCTTGCTTAGGCAAAGAGGCCTAGTTACTCAGCATGAAGTACTTGAAATTTTTTTTTTTGAATATATGAAGAAATGTATAGTTACTTTACACAAGCCCATAAGAAGTAAACTCTTCTTTGATGCTGGTAAAAAATTTAGAAATACTCAAAAAAAATATTTAAGTTCTAAACTTAACTCTTTATTGAGTTTTCTTAATACTTGATCCTCAATATCTCACAAACTCTCTGATCTGTACATCAATTTTTTTTTAAAAATATTGTTTAACTTGATTCTTAAGTATAATCAGATGCTTAAATACTAAATATTAACTTATTGAAGATTTAAAAAAAAAATTTATTCTCCCCCCCCAACTTAATCAACATTGTCCTCAATGGAGTAAAAAAATGAATGGTGCATGTAAAGAAAAAAAAGGAGAGATATCACCTGATCCATAAGTCTTTTCAAAACTGATTCTCCCCCCAACTTAGCCAAGATTATTTTAGATCTCTACAAAAGATACAAAACAAGACTCAATTATCCTAAACAAAATGCAAAAGAAAGCAAGACAAAAGCAAAAATTGAAAACTTGAAAACTGAGTTGCCTCCCAGGAAGCGCTAAGTTTACCGTCTTCAGCCAGACCATGCCAATTCTTACTTATCCTGTGTCAAATATTGGATTGATAAATTCTAATAGTTTTGGATTGTCAATCTCAAGAAGATGGCCTTTGATAAATTTTAATATTTTATTATCAATCTTCAAAAAATATTTACATCCTCATTTTAATTTTAGAAAGATAATTCACAAACCCTTGTTTGTCGAGAATTTCTCCTATTTGTTCTTCTAAAATGCTCATGAATTGAGTTTTTAGGTTAGAAACTAAGTTTGAAGAAATAGACACTGAAGGATATTTTTTGATTTTAAACATGTGTTCTCAAGTGTAATCAAAGATAATTTTAATTCTGAAGGAGATGGTAATTCTAAAGTGGAAGAACTGGCTTCTAAGGCTGAAGAAAATGAAACTCTTGATGGATATATCTTGAGTAACTCATCCACTCTCTTCTTTTCTTCACTTAGGTCAGCATCAGTACTAAGCTCAAGTTCTTCTATTGGGTTAGCTTTAGTATTAACCTCTTCTTTCAAATTCATATTTTGGCTAGCATCAGTACTAGCCTCACTTACCTGATCTTGGTATGGGTCCTTAAGAATCCTATCACTTCTAAGTTCAGTAATTGCTTTGGCATTTTCAAATTGAGATTTATAGATGGGACATTGGATTGATGACTAGGTCCAGGTGGTTGATGAGTGGATGGGTAGTTCCTAGGATTTGGTACTGGTTGGCTTGGGAGTTGACCTGTTCTCTCCTCATGGTAGATCAGCTAATTATCCTATTTGTGCTTCTAGCCTAGTGATAAATTGTTGTTGGATCATGATCAATTGTTGTAGTTAGTTTAATCTATCATCAGCTAGATTAGTCTGTTGAGGAGGTGGGTATGGTGGCTAATTTTGATATGGTGGCTGGATAGATTGACTGGGCTGACATCTATTGTAGGCATAATTCTGGTATGGAGGCCTACTCTGAAAGTTTTGCAAAGGAATAATTTGGGTCTGAGCCTGAGTCTGTTGGGTCTCCAAAAAAAATTAGAATGATTCCGCCGCCTAATTATATGTGTTAGAGAATGATCATTGACAGGTTTGGAGTAACCTTGGGCAGCTTGAACTTGTTCTTGAATGAAAGGTGAAACTGTGCAGCCGTGAGACATTCACTCACATGATGGGCTGGGCTAGCAAGATAGAACAAATCTCCTGATAATTAGGTGGTGGTGTGTATTATGCAGGAGATTGTTGACCTAATGCTAGGAATTGATCAAATTTCTAAGGAAGAAGGTCGACTTTATCTAATCTTTGGCTATTAGGTTCAGATCGACCTTAGGACTAGAGTCTGTTTGCTTGATCTCAAAAATTTTTGCCCGCTTTTGGTGAGGGATTGATCTTTGTAGGAGGATAATGAAGCATGATTGATTGAATTTTCACTCAAAGTTTCAAATAAAGTGTAGGCTTCATCCTCACTTTTACTCATGAATGCACCCCCATAAGATGCATCTACCATCTGTTGTATTGATCACCTAAATTCTCATAAAAAGTTTGAACAATTTCCACTTAGATAGACCATGGTGTGGGCTAAGAAGTTCCTTAAGTCTCTCCCATGATTCATGAATTTGTTTTCCTGGAAGCTGAGCAAATCCAGTGATGGCTCCCTCATGGTGTTGGTTCGACCTATGGATAAAATTTCTTAAAAACTCATGCTACATTTCAGCCCAAGTTTGGATTGGTCTCCCTATTGTGCCAAGCCAGTACTTGGCTTTGTCTTTAAGTGAGAAGGAGAATAAGGTCAATCTAAGTGCATCATCAGTAAAATTTTGAATTTTCATCATGAACAAATTTCTAAAACTCATCCAGATGCTTGTAAGGATCTTCATTAGTATTCCTATAGAAAGATGGAGCATCTGGATTGTGATCGACTTGATCTCATAGTGGCTTGCAGGGATATCAGGTAAGTGGATACAAGTCGATGGGTTATAGGTGGAAGGAATAAAATATTCCTTCATCTGCCTAGGTAGTTCTCTAGGATCTCCAGCCATCTGATTTTAGGTTTAATATGAATCAACCGTTCAATCTCGGATTGGGTTCAACTAGGTCAGGATAGAGAGATCTTCTACCTTGCATATACCAGTGCAAACTCTAATGTATGATTCAAGTTTTGTTTCTATTTCATTTTTTTTTAAGAGAAAAATGAGAGAGAAGAAAGAAAGAGCCCTAGACCTAGATACGTAAGGTGGGAAGAATTAATTGTGGTTTAGTGTTAATTGTAATCAAGTTAGCAAATAATTAAACCTAGACACCTATGGTTTCTTAGACCTAATAGTTTGATGTAGAGTGGCTTAGCTTAAATGCAAATTGATTTATTCTCACTTCCTTAAACTAGCCAGGTAAGAGGTGGGATCGTGGGGGTCCCCCGTTGCTTGCCTTAGACACTAATTGAATTGGCCAGGTAAGCTAATGAAACTAATTAAATAACCACAAATCCACTTAAGCTGAGCCTTTATAACTCTAGCCTTAGGCACCAGTTTCAGGAGTGAGTCCGGACATTGCACTTGACTTGATCACAATACTCAGAACTGAACTCGATTAATACTAGGGGCCAATGTCTACTTGATTTTAGTTAGGCTAGGGTTAATGTGGGATGCCGGTTGTTGTTTTTGGGCCAAAAAGAGTGATGAAATCCCACCTTACTTGTTATGGGTGTTTTCCTTAAATTGATTTGAGATGAATATGCACAACCAATTTCAAACAAGGGATTCTATGCAAAAAATTAATGCATGAAACTAATAAAACTTGAAAGCTTACCTTGTCTCCAGCAATCATCAAAAATAAATTACAATGATGAATGCTCTTAAAAATTAAGTTTTTACTTTTATCATGTAATTTTTATTAGGTTTATGTGAATGAATTTTAGGTTAATTAAAAAAATAGTAATTAATACTAAAAAATAGTTAAGGCTAGGGTTACGATTGATCTCACCAACTTGGAAGCTTTCTATCTCCCTTTTTTTTTGAATTTTTAAATTTTTTTTTGTAAAAAGATAAAAAAAGTTAGTAAGTAATAGTCAAAAAAAACCAAAGAAATCAAATATAAAATTGGTGCCTTCCCGTAATGGCATCAAAAATTTGATAGGGTCAAGATGCTGTCGTTAGGACATCTGATTATCAATAAAATTTTGACTTCAATAAAAATTAAAAATATATAGAAAGTAGTGAGTCAATTGAATCCACAGAGAAGGCAAAATTTTAATTTGAAATTTTGATTTTACAAAAAAAATAAAATTTTGGAGAAAGCAATTTAAGTCAGAAAATAAAAATTAAAATATGAAAAATAAATCGGTACTAAGATCTACTAACTAGATCCTAGCATCTACTTGTAATAAAAATAAATAATAAAAATTTAAAAAGTATAAAAATAAATTGGTACTAAGATCTACTAATTAGATCCTAGCATCTACGTGCAAAAAAATAAAAGACAAGAAATTTAAAGTGCAGGAAAATAAATTTTACATTAATTGAAATTAAATTCAAGTATAAAAAATTTAAAAAAATAATAAAATAAAAAAAAATAAAATTGGAATAAAATCTGAAGTTGATCAGTCAAGCTCATTGGAAAGATGGTTGATGACCTCTCCATCTTCCATCGTACTCCGTAGAGTGAACGACTTCTCTCCTTCTTTTCCTTGGGTCCTAAAGTTTTTTAATTTTTTTTTATTTTTTTCTATACTTTCTACTCAATTTTTTTCTCACCAAGATTATTCCCAGACTCTCTATTTATAGATAAATTTTTTATAATTTTTTGGTAGGAAAAGAGTCCTAAAATTTTAGAAATTATATTAATCCCCTTAGGAATATTTCTAGCCGTCGGATGGAGCTTGAACCGCCCAGATCTACCCAAAATCCATAGTTTTAATCCTTATCAAAGTTGGATCAAACCACAGCCATTGATCATGCCTGAGATTGGTTATGGACCGTCAGATCGCACTGATAATCTCTTATTCTTAGTCGGGAGCATCCTCAGCGTCGGATCTCATGATGGATTCATTTTCGACTGTCCGATCACGCAAAAATTTTTTTATAAATCGTAACAAACAGCAGCCATTGGATAATCTTCAGATTAAATCTCAATCATTGGATGGTGCAAAATAGCTTCCGCTGCCCGTAGACTATGCCTGTGGACCGCGTAGCATTTTCGGTGGACCGCACCCTGCTCTGTGGATCGAGCGGCGGTCCACCATACACCGAAGTCTATTTTCTTTATTTTTTAGGATATTTTGACTCTATTTTTGCTCTATTTTTATCTAAAAAATTGAAAAAAAATATGTATTAAATTTTTCAAAAATTTTTCTTCATTTTGATGTTTAAATTGCTCAATTAAATTAATATATTTTTTTATAAATATATTTAATTTTATATTTTTTTCAAAATCACTTATTTTTTAAGAAATTCAATAAATTCATGAAATTAGAATTTTTAAGAAGATGTTAGATCATAAATTATCAAAAATACCTACAATAAATGTAAAAATATACCACTTATCAATCCTGCACCCGAGGAGCCAGCTG
This sequence comes from Elaeis guineensis, assembly GCF_000442705.2. Lineage (NCBI taxonomy): Eukaryota > Viridiplantae > Streptophyta > Magnoliopsida > Arecales > Arecaceae > Elaeis > Elaeis guineensis. The sequence goes on from NC_025994.2 coordinate 32,606,979, forward strand.
CCTATGCACGTGAAACAGTCAGACACTTATCAGAAGTGGCTCAGTGACCGGACCATGGTGCACTGCATCAAGCTGGCTACAATGAGTGACAAGTTCAGTCATAGATTTGAGATGACTCACCAAAGGACATGCTTCAAGTGTTGAAGGATGCCTTTGGCACACCCGATGACATGGAGAGGCACAAGACTAGTTGTGCAATTTTAATACCAAAATACGGGATGGTGCCTCTGTCACTGATCATGTATTGTACATAATCAAGTTGATGGAACGTTTGAGCAACCTCGGCTTTCTTTGCATGAGCAGCTTGGGAAAGATGCAATACTGAACTCATTATCCAAGTCTTATCTCCCATTCCTCACTCATTATAGAATGACAAAGCCTGAAGTAAACTACCACAGGTTACTGGGGTTGCTTCAGAACTTTGAGAAGGATCACCAACTCCATAAGGAGTCGGTGAACTTAGGGGAGTTTGTCTTCTGGTTCTTGACCCTTTAAGAAAAGGAAGAAGACAAGAAGAAAAAAGTGAAGAAGGTGCAAGTTCAGGCTGGGACATCTGTGAAGGGCCAGACCAGAAAGATCAAGCCCGATAAGAGTCTATTCTACTGGCAAGCACCCTAGATTAGATAGTGTATCAGATATCTACTTATGGCACTATAGGCTAGGTCATATAAATAAGAACAGAATAAACAGGTTGACTCAAGAGGAAATCTCGAAGTCAGTGATTGTGAATCACTTTCAACCTGTGAGTTCTGTCTTCTTGGTAAAATGACCAAGTCACCTTTTACTAAAAAGGTGAGAGAGCTACTGAGCTCTTGGGCCTAGTACATACTGATGTATGCGGGCCCATGAGCACAAGTGCTAGAGGTGGATATTTCTACTTCATTACTTTCACGGATGATCTATCCAGATATGGATATGTCTATCTGATAAAATATAAGTCGGATTCATTTGAAATGTTCAAACGATTCTGAAGTAAAGTAGAAAAACAAACTAGAAAGAGTATTAAAACTCTTCAGTCTGACCGAGGAGGAGAATACCTTTCTATTGAGTTTCTCACATATCTAGGAGAGAATTAGATTTTCTCCCAATGGACTCCTCCAGAACACCATAGCATAATGGTGTGTCTGAAAGAAAAATTGGACTCTGTTAGACATGGTCCGATCCATGATAGGTTTTGCCAACTTGCGATATCCTTTGGGGATATGCACTCGAATTGGCCTGTTATCTGTTAAATAGGATTCCAAGTAAATCTGTAATTCAGACTCCATATGAGATATGGATAGGACGTAAGCCAGTACTTTCACACCTTAGGGTCTGAGGGTACCCGACCTATGTCAAACGGTTAGTTACAGATAAACTCGGATCTAGGTCTGACAAATACACATTCATAGGGTACCCCAAAGAGATCAAAAGATATTTTTTCTACCATACTGATGAACAAAAGGTATTCGTCAGCCTTAAGGCAACTTTTTTAGAAAAAGAGTTCCTTGTGAAGGAACCGTTGCCTCTAAGGTTGAACTTGATGAGGTTCAACAGGTAGAAGACCGACACCAATAGCTGAACCTGAGTCGGATTTGATTAGATCAAATCCGAAGCCCAATGTACCTGCACCATTAAGACGATCCAGTAGAGTACCGCATCAGTCGGACAGATACTATGATTTCTCGATTCGAAATGGTGATCCCATCGAACTTGATGAGAACGATGAGGATCCGATCACCTGTGGGAAAAATTCAGTGCAAGGGTAAAATGGTAATTTTAAATTTTTTTCAAAATCACTATTTTACAGTAAAAATTATTAATTAATCTAATTAATTAATAAGAATTTATCCTACACTAGGATCTAAATATGATATATAGCATGCATGCATTTAAATTTGAAATTCGAATTTGAACAGTAAACACTTTACTAAAATGTGTTCAGAACATAATACCTTTGTGCGAGTAATAGATCGCCGCAATCTGATCATCGTCGAGAGAGTCTGATCATCATGATACAGCCACACAGTATGTCTGGCCTCTGTGGATCATCCACACGAAGCTCCCAGTCTGATCGACTCCTCACGAGTGCTAGCTCATTGTAGAGCCTTTTCGACGACCGATGCTGATCGAACTCCTTCGATCGATGTTTGCTGATTCTTTGGATGCTCCAGATCATCAGCAGACATGCTTGAGAGGATGTTGAAGATCTTTCTAAAATTTGGTGGGCTCACGACACTCGTAGCTCACCTTCTCACTTCCCGAACTCCAGGCTGAAACCTTGAAGAACTCACTGAAACCCTGCGCACACTTTTTCTTTATTTTCTTTCTTTTTCTCTCGGAAGGATATAGATCTTCACCTTGCACACAAGGATTCCTCACACCCAAATTTTCTCTCTAAAATTTTTCTTGCACACGCCCCACTCTTCTCCTCCTTTTAAAACAATGTCAAACGTCTTATCCACGTGAGAGGATAAAGATGAATAATTGCACATTTGAATTCAAATCAAATTTTGAATTCAAATGGAAACCAATTTATCCCTATCCACTAAGGGCGTGAGAAGAGGAGGGCGTGGCTTAATTTGTGTATGAGTGATTTCATGAGAAACATTTTCTCATGTAATAAATAGGGCGCTAAAAGAGGATAAGGTCAAGGTGCTAAGATTGGTTGCTCATTCAAATTCAAACTTTGTTTTGAATTTGAATGGCCAACCAATCATCCTTATCCACTCATTTGGTGCATTAAAGTAAGGCATGAGGAGGGCTTTGTGTGAGGAAAAATTCATGAGAACTTTCTTATCATGAATTCAAATGGGTGCAGTGGAAGTGAGGTGGCGCAGGGAGAATGGGTCAAGGTGGTTTCATTATTTAAACCAACCTAATTGAACCAAATAAGTTAGACCCAATTAGACTAATTTAAACCCAACTTAATTAGGCTTAATTAGGCTCAATAAAATCCTAATCAAATCAAAATTGATTAAGTCCAACCCCTGATCAAATCAGGGACCAAACCATCTCGACGATTAGGTCAACTCTTAACCTAATCGGGTCAAACCCAACTGAATCCAATTCAATTGGACTTGATCCAAAAATAACTACTCAATCAAATTGAGTTAATTAGCGATCAAATTACTAATTAAACCTCTCATAAATATTGAGTCCAAATTCGATGGGTAATCGGGCATCAAAATTCATCGATATGTAACTCTGATCGAAGAGTCCCAAACCAGTGGGACTCTTGACCCCGGTACCCAAAATATGTGGAACTCATGATCAGAGAATCCTGATTCTCAATCACAGAGTCCCAGACACGTAGAACTCATAGTCCATGAGCATTAGGACTCTTCATCAGCCATCAATCAGATAGGAACCTCTAATGTGTGTGACCCCGCAAGTTTGAACCTAAGCCGGTAGCACAGGAATCAATTCCTGTACTAATCGAAGTGACCATTTAGCAATGGTACCCAACGATCGGATAGATCGAATAGTCACAATCGCAACACTCAGAACCTACGTAAATATGGTTACTATATAATTCATCCTTTTGACCTCTGTGTTTAGGATGACTCAAGGTTAAACTGTCAACCCTGATTAGATCATCTGAATCATGCTCAACTCAAACAGTCCTGTGACTCCTCACAAAGACTACCCTAGCCAAGGTTTTGCTAAATTGAAACATGACTATACACAGCTCCTGAACTGGAGTGGTCAATCCCATCTTGACACACGCACCGACAAGTCAAGTACTTGACTACACCCAGCAGCCTTCCGTCACTGAATTAGAAATTCAAGTAGTCCAGTGCCTAAGTGCAGTTAGTTGCTTGCAAGTCATCATGGCGGTCTCAGGTTGGAGGGACATTTATACCCATATTCCATCAGAGCAAATCTTGACAGCAGAAATAGCTCTGAAGTCGGTCACGTTCAGTGCAGATGTACCCTTACATCTCACCTGTATGCCATACCAGTGTCTCCACACTCATTGGTTAAGAGGACAACCAACCTATATGGCACACAATGACCTATGCTTGATAAATATTGTCGTCCTTGGTAACAACGTATCATTTGGTTGCGAACAGATTTAAGGACTAAACGACAAATCCTCCTTTGTCGAGTCTAAATAGTCCTAAGGACTTCACCACAAAATAGGAGTTCAATAGAAGATGAAATATTTTGTGATGAAAAATACCAAAATAATTTTTATTAATTCATAATTCATGTACATATACAAAAATGAGCACAACCGTCAATAGGCTGACGATTGGCTTTGGGACACTACTCCCAACAATCTCTCACTTGGCCGAAAGCCAATCGGTGCAGTATCTAATACCCATCTTCGACTTGTAGTCATCGAACTCCTTCACCGCAATGGCTTTAGTGAATGGTCGGTCAGGTTCTCCTTTCCGTCGATCTTCAGAAGGTCGACGTCACCTCGATCCATAATTTTTCGGATGAGATGGTAGCGACGCAGAATATGCTTCGTCCACTGGTGTGCCTTGGGTTCCTTCGCCTGAGCAATGGCTCCAGAGCTGTCACAGTAGAGCAGAACTGGACCAACAAGGGAGGGTGCTACTCCAAGCTCGGTGATGAATTTCCTCAGCCACACTGCTTCTTTGGCAGCATCTGATGCAGCGACATACTCCACCTCGCAAACTGAATCAGCCACTGTGTGTTGCTTGGAACTCTTCCAGCAGATAGCCCCACCATTAAGGGTAAAAATAAATCCTGACACACTTTTGCTGTCATCGTGATCAGACTGGAAACTAGAGTCTGTAAACCCTATAAGTCTCAAGTCCGATTCACCATAAATAAGCCACTGGTCCTTAGTATTTCTTAAATACTTCAGGATGGTTTTAACAACCTTCCAGTGAATCTCCCCTGGATCAGATTGGTATCTACTCACTACCCCTAGTGAGTATGCCATATCTGGTCGTGTACATGTCATGGCGTACATGATAGATCTCACTACCGAAGCATATGGAATCCTACCCATACACTCTCTCTCTTGAGGTGTTGTCGGACAATCCCTCTTCGAGAGAAAATTTCATGGCCTATCGGTAGATAGCCTTTCTTGGAATTCTCCATGCTGAACCTCTTCAGCATAGTATCTATGTACGTAGATTGGGATAAACCAAGCAACCTTTTAGATCTATCTCTATAGATCCTCATCCCTAAGATGTAGGAAGCTTCTCTCAAATCCTCATGGAGAACTTTGACGACAGCCAAATCTTTATTTCCTGTAATGCAGGGACATCATTCCCGATTAAGAGAATATCATCCACATACAATACAAAAATACCACTACTAGACCATTAGCCCACTTATAAATGCAGGGCTCTTCTTCGTTCTTAACGAAGCCATACGTCTTGATCATCCTATCAAAATGTATGTTCCAACTCCGGGATGCCTGCTTAAGTCCATAAATAGACCTCTGTAGTCTGCATATCTTAGACTCATCAGTGGATGTGAATCTTTCAGGTTGTATCATATACACCTCTTCATCCAGCTCTCCATTTAGGAAAGCTGTCTTCACATCCATCTGCCAGATTTCATAGTCCAGATGGGCAGCTATCGCAAGCATAATCTGAATAGATTTGAGCATTGCCACAGGAGAAAACATCTCGTCATAGTCTATACCATAATGTTGACGATATCCCTTGGCAACCAGACGGGCTTTATAGGTTTTCACCTTTCCGTCTGCGCCCCTCTTCCTCTTGAAGACCCACTTACACCCTATGGGTTTTACTTTTTGGGTGGGTCAACCAATGTCCACACATCGTTGACCTTCATGGACTCCATTTCAGATTTCATGGCCTCTAGCCATTTCTTAGAGTCAGGTCTCTGCATTGCATCCATGTAGGTGATCGGATCCTCATTGTTTTCATCAAGTTTGATAGGATCATCATCCCGGACCAAGAAATCATAGTATCTGTCCAGTTGATGTGGTACTCTACCAGATCACCTTAAGGGTGCTTGAATAATGGGCTCCGGATCTGATCTAATCAAATTCGATTCAGGTTCAGCAACTTGTGTCAGTTTTTTCACCTGTCGAACTTCGTCAAGTTCGACCTTAGAGGCAACAGTCCCTTTACCAAAGAACTCTTTTTCCAAAAAGATTGCCTTAAGGCTGACAAACACCTTTTGCTCATCAGCCAGATAGAAATAATACCCTTTGGTCTCTTTTGGGTATCCTATAAAATTACACTTGTCAGACCTAGGTCCTAGCTTGTTCGTAATTAAACGTTTAACATAAGCCGGACACCCCCAAACCCTAAGGTGCGAGAGTACTGGCTTACGTCCTATCCATATCTCATATGGTGTTTTGGTTACAGACTTACTCGGAACTCTATTTAGAAGGTAACAAACAGATTCGAGCGCATATCCCCAGAGGGAGATCAGCAGACCAGCAAACCCCATCATGGATCGAACCATGTCCAACAAGGTCCGATTCCTCCTTTCAGATACACCATTATGCTGTGGTGTTCCAGGAGGAGGCCATTGAGAGAGAATCCCATTCTCCCCAAGATATGTCAGAAACTCATTGAAAAGGTATTCACCTCTTCGATCAGATCGAAGAGTTTTAATATACTTTTCAGTTTATTTTTCTACCTCATTTCGGAATAGTTTGAACATTTCAAACGACTCCGACTTATGCTTCATTAAATAGACATACCCATATCTCGATAGGTCGTCTGTGAAGGTTATGAAGTAGAAATATCCACCTCTTGCACTTGTGCTCATGGGTCCACATACATCAGAATATACCAGACCCAAGAGTTCACTGACTCGCTCACCTTTTTCAGTAAAAGGTGACTTGGTCATTTTACCAAGAAGACAGGACTCACAGGTTGGAAGTGATTCACAATCACCTACTTCAAGAATTCCTTCTTGAGCCAACATGTTTATCCTGTTCTTATTGATATGACCTAGCCTACAGTGCCAAAGGTAGACTTCTGACATATTATCTATTCTAGGATGTTTACCGGAGGTTTGAACCACATTAACAGGTTGTGATAGAAAGTAAATTCCATTATAAAGTTGTCCAATAAACATTGTAACACCATTCAAAATGATATTGCAAACATTTTCTTTTATTAAAAATTGATAACCGTTCATGGCCAAAAGGCCTACAAAAATAATATTTAATAAAAAACTTGGACAATAGTGACATTCACTCAGAATTATATTTCGAGAATTGATTACAAGGTTCATGATTCCTAATGCTAGAACTGGAACTTTGCTTCCATCTTCAACGTTCAGGAACCTCTCACCTTCATCAAATCTCCTACTGACCTGCAGACCCTGCATCGAATTGCAAATATGATAAGGACTTCCGGTATCCAATACCCAGGCAGTAGTATCACAAATAAAAAAGTTGCAAGGTGTTATCATATGAGTACCTTGCTTCTTCTTTGACCTGTTCGGGTCCAGTGAGGCAATGTATAGAGGACAGTTCCTCTTTCAGTGCCCCTGCTTCTTGCAAAAAAGCACTCCGACTGGCTCTGGTCGGGCATGCGCTTCTTGGTCTGGCCCTGTGCAGACGTCCCAGCATGCAGCTGCACCTTCTTATTCTTCTTCTTCTTATTCTTCTTCCCTTTCTTAAAGGGTCGACGACCAAAAGAAGACCCTCCCACAACATTCACCGACTCCTTATGGAGCTGGTGATCCTTCTCAAAGTTCTGCAGTAACCCCAACAAGCCGTGGTAGTTCACTGCAGGCTTTGTCATTCGAAAATGAGTAAGGAAGGGAAGGAAGGACTTGGGTAGAGAATTAAGGATCGCATCCTTACCGAGCTGCTCGTGCGAGGAAAAACCCAGTTTACTTAGGTGCTCAATCATTTCGATCATGTACAGTACATGATCAGTGACTGAGGCTCCATCCCTTATCCGAGCATTGAAAATGGCACAACTAGTTTTGTGCCTTTCAACATCGTCAGGCGTGCCAAAAGAGTCGTTCAACATTTGAAGCATCTCCTGTGGCTGGGCGTTCTCAAACCTGTGACTAAACTCATCATTCATTACTGCCAGCATTATGCACCGGACGTTGGTGCGATCGTTGAGCCACTTCTGGTAAGTGTCTCAGACCATCCCTCTAGCGTTCAGGGCTGGCTCCTCAATTGTCGGATCCGTTACTACATAAAGGATCCGCTCATACTCAAGGACAATTTTTAATTTTTGATACCAACTATCGAAATTAGGTCCCATGAGCTTGTCATTATCTAATAATGATCAGAGCGATAGGGTAGTGGCCATAGCTGCATAAAGGAAAACCAGACCTATATTAGTACATAAATTATTAACACTAAAGACTTGGACTTTAGTCTAAAGTTTCTCCCAGTATTTTTATGAATTGGTAGCCTCAACCTCCAATTCGAGAAATTACTTTAATTTTTTAGTGAGTACTAGAATCCACACAGACTACACACGAGCCCAACTTTGGTTGGTCAACCCATGTGCATCTATGGGTAGGTTCATAACCAGTTGTTTCTCTAAACAACTTCTAGTAATTAATTTTGCCCCAGAATCTAATCAGAAGGCTTTGGCCTCCACTGAAAAAATCTGGTTAGGTCCAACCATTAATATGATTTGATTTGGTGAATCAGACCAATAAATGATCAAGCTCGATTTTGGTCGGCCAACCTAACCACCGTCAAAAAGACTCAAACCAAATTATCATACTATGAATGATAATTTCATTAGTTAATAAGCACCAGGTCTTTGGGCCTCCAATGATTATTAAACTAATGAACTCATTATCACTCACTTAATGGGAGGCTATGACTTAGTTATCAATATAACTTAATCATTTTTAGGACCTAATATTTTTTTTTTGAGGATTTTATTAAAGAATAGATGAGAAAAAAATATCTAGCCAATTTCAATCTTCCCACTGACTTCACCAAGTCAGATTAAAAAGGATTTACTTAAAGTTGGCATTAGGAGCACCTAAATCAGTCAAACTGATTTACCTAATGACATGAGTGAGCCCTAATCACCAAGTGATCTAATCAAAACCTAATTCACCAGATTGGCTAGATAAGTGAGATCAGTGGTGGGGATAAGCCATTAACTCATCAGAGATCGAATCACTACGAGTAGCTCCTGCTTAAAAACCACTGGTCAAACTGCCAAACTTACCTTAGACACCAATCGGTTCATTAGTTTTAATTTGACCAACTTAGTAAATAGGGTTCCACCGCATAGCCATGAATTAAGTCCATCTTGGTCTAGTTAAAGACATGGACCCATTCAACTACAACTATTGGAGTTGAGTCTAGAGTATCCTTGACCTAATCTAATTCAACTTTTGATTAGATTTGATCAATTACTCTAATTTAGTCTATTTCTTTAAGCTAACCTTAGGTCTAACCCAATTATGGACCTAATCCATCTAACCCATTGACCACAAGTTTATGCAATTGTCTTAGGTCTTAATTTACAATTCTAGACCTACTAGACAACACTTAATTCTTTTAATTAAGTATTTGGGCTGATGGGTCAAGGTTTGGTATTTTGAAAATAATTTTCAAATTTGAAAGGTTTTATTTTCTGTTCACCAAATATGTTGACTTATTACACAAATATATCAGCACATTTCATAAATAGCAATCCTATTGCTAATTACATAATAGAAAATAACTCAATCAAAATAAATCATGAATATTTCTTTCGCTGCTTCATCTGCATGGGATATAATCACATCGGCACCCTTACCGTCATAGGAGACCCCATCGAATGGGAAGAGAGGGCCTTTAAACCCTACTTTTCTCCTATGACCGGACAGTCATGGCAACCAACCCAATTCGATTACTTGCTACTTGGATGAAGTATATCTAAATATACCAATTTTAAAATTTAAATTTTAAATTTCAAATTTTAAATTTTAAATTTTAAATTTTGAATTTCAAATTTCAAACAAATTTTAAATTTCAAATTTTTGAATTTCAAATTTTTGAATTTTGAATTTTGAATTTCAAATTTCAAAATTTAAATTTCAAATTTTGAATTTCAAATTTTTAAATTTTGAATTTCGAACAACTTTCAAAATTTAAATTTTAAATTTCAAATTTTAAATTTAAACTTTTAGATTATAACTTAATCTACGCATGTAAATATATATATCATATCTAAGAACCCGCTCTGATACCATTTATGAGAAAAATTTAGTGCAGGGGTAAAATGATAATTTTAAAACTTTTTAAAATTACTATTTTACAGTGAAAATTATTAATTAATTTAATTAATTAATAAAAATTTATCCTACATTAAGATCTAAATATGATATATAGCATGCATGCATTTAAATTTGAAATTCGAATTTGAACAGTAAACGCTTTACTGTAATGTGTTCAGAACATAATATCTTTATGCGAGTAGTAGATCGCCGCAATCTGATCATCGTCGGGAGAGTCTGATCATCACGATGCAGCCACACAGTATGTCTGGCCTCTATGGATTGCCCACACGAAGCTCCCGATCTGATCGACTCCTCACGAGTGCTAGCTTGTTGTAGAGCCCTTTCGACGATCGATGCTGATCGAACTCCTTCGATTGATGTCTGTCGATTCTTTGGATACTCTAGATTGTCAGCAGACATGCTTGAGAGGATGTTGAAGATATTCCTAAAATTTGGTGGGCTCATGACACTCGTAGCTCACCTTCTCACTTCTCGAAATCCAGGCTGAAACCCTGAAGAACTAACTGAAACCCTACGCACACTTTTTCTTTCTTTTCTTTCTTTTTCTCTCGAAAGGATATAGACCTTCAACTTGCACACAAAGATTTCTCACACCCAGATTTTCTCTCCAAAATTTTTCTTGTACATGCCCCACTCTTCTCCTCCTTTTAAAACAATGTCAAACATCTTATCCACGTGAGAGGATAAAGATGAGTAATTACATATTTGAATTCAAATCAAATTTTGAATTCAAATGGAAACCAATTTATCCCTATCCACTAAGGGTGTGAGAAGAGGAGGGTGTGGCTTAATTTGTGCATGAGTGATTTCATGAGAAACATTTTCTCGTGTAATAAATGGGACATTAAAAGAGGATAAGGTCAAGGCGCTAAGATTGGTTGCTCATTCAAATTCAAAATTTATTTTGAATTTGAATGGCCAACCAATCATCCTTATCCACTCATTTGGCACATTAAAGTAGGGTGTGAGGAGGGCTTTGCATGAGAAAAAATTCATGAGAACTTTCTTCTCGTGAATTCAAATGGGCGTAGTGGAAGTGAGGTGGCGTAGGGAGAATGGGTCAAGGTGGTTTCATTATTTAAACCAACCTAATTGAAGCAAATAAGTTAGGCCCAATTAGACTAATTTAAACCCAACTTAATTAGACTTAATTAGGCTCAATAAAATCTTAATCAAATTAGGAATTGATTAAGTCCAATCTCTGATCAAATCAGGGACCAAACCATCTCGACGATTAGGTCAACTTATAACCTAATCGGGTCAAACCCAACTGAATCTAATTCAATTGGACTTGATCCAAAAATAATTACTCAATCAAATTAAGTTAATTAATTATCAAATTACTAATTAAATCTCTCATAAATATTGAGTCTAAATCCGATGGGTAATCGGACATCAGAATTCACAGATATATAACCCTGATCAAAGAGTCCCAAACCAGTGGGACTCTTGACCCCGGTACCCAAAATGTGTGGGACTCATGATCAGAGAATCTTGATTCTCGATCACAGAGTCTCAGACACATAAGACTCATAGTCCACGAGCATTAGAACTTTTCATCAGCCATCAGATCAGATAGGAACCTCTAATGTGTGTGACCCCGCAGGTTCGAACCTAAGTCGGTAGCACAGGAACCAATTTCTATACTAATCGAAGTGACCATCTAGCAATGGTACTCGATGATCGGATAGGTCGAATAGTCACAATCGCAACACTCAGAACCTACGTGAATATGGTTACTGTATAATTCATCCTTTTGACCTCTGTGTTTAGGATGACTCAGGGTTAAACTGTCTACCCTGATTAGATCATCCGAATCATGCTCAACTCAAACAGTCCTGTGACTCCTCATAAAGACTACCCTGGTCAAGGTTTTGCTAAATTGAAATATGACTGTACACAGCTCCTGAACTGGTGTGGTCAATCCCATCTTGACACACGCACCGACAAGTCAAGTACTTGACTACACCCAGTAGCCTTCCGTCACTGAATTAGAAATTCAGGTAGTCCAGTGTCTAAGTGCAGTGAGTTACTTGCAAGTCACCGTGGCATTCTCAAGTCGGAGGGATATTTATACCCATATTCCATCAGAGCAAATATTGACAGTAGAAATAGCTCCGGAGTCTGTCACGTTCAGTGCAGATGTACCCTTACATCTCACCTGTATGCCATACCAGTGTCTCCACACTCATTGGTTAAGAGGACAACCAACCTATATGGCACACAACGACCTATGCTTGATAAACGTTGTCATCTTTGGTAACAATGTATCATTTGGTTGCGAACAGATTTAAGAACTAAACGACAAATCCTCCTTTGTCGAGTCTAAATAGTCCTAAGGACTTCACCACAATATAGGAGTTCATTAGAAGATGAAATATTTTATGATGAAAAATATCAAAATAATTTTTATTAATTCATAATTCATGTACATACACAAAAATGAGCACAACCGTCAACAGACTGACGATTGCCTTTGGGACACTATTCCCAACATCACCTATATGGATGCAATGCAGAGATCTGATTCTGAGAAATGGTTTGAAGCCATGAAATCCGAAATGGAGTGCATGAAGGTCAACGATGTATGGACATTGGTTGGCCCACCTGAAGGGGTTAAATCCATTGGGTATAAATGGATCTTCAAAAGGAAGAGGGATGCAAACAAAAAGGTGGAGACCTATAAAGCCCATTTGGTTGCCAAGGGGTATCGTCAATATTATGGTATTGACTATGACGAGATGTTCTCTCCTGTGGTAATGTTCAAATCCATTCGGATAATGCTTGCAATAGCTGCCCATCTGGATTATGAGATTTGGCAGATGGATGTAAAGACAACTTTTCTGAATGGAGAACTGACTGAAGAGGTGTATATGAGACAACCTGAGGGGTTTACATCCATAGATGAGTCCAAGGTGTGCAAGCTTCAGAGATCTATTTATGGATTGAAGCAAGTTTCTCAGAGTTGGAACATGCACTTTGATAAGATGATCAAAACGTATGGCTTCATTAAGAACGGAGAAGAGCCATGCATCTATAAATAGGCAAATGATCCAGTTGTGATATTCTTTGTCTTGTACGTGGATGACATTCTCTTAATCGGGAATGACATCCCTGCACTACAGGGAATAAAAGTTTGGTTGTCATCATAGTTCTCCATGAAGGACTTGGGAGAAGTATCCTACATCCTAGGGATGAAGATCTATAGGGATAGATCTAAAAGGATGCTTGGATTATCCCAGCCCACATACATAGACACTGTGCTGAAGAGGTTCAGCATGGAGAATTTCAAGAAGGGCTATCTATCGATAGACCATGAAATTTCTCTCTCTAAGAAGAATTATCTGACAACTCCTGAAGAGAGAGAGCGTATGAGTAGAGTCTCATATGCTTCGATCGTGGGATCTATCATATAGGCCATAACATGTACAAGGCCAGATGTGGCATACTCATTAGGAATAGTGAGTAGATACCAATCTGATCCTGAAGAAAATCACTGAAAAATGGTTAAAGCCATCCTTAAGTATTTGAGAAATACTAAGGATCAATGGTTGGTTTATGGCGAGTCAGATCTGAAATTTATGGGGTTCACAGACTCCAGCTTCCAATCTGACCATGATGATAGCAGAAGCGTGTCGGATTATATCTTTACTTAGAATGGTGGAGCCATCTACTGGAAGAGTTTCAAGCAGCATACTGTGGTAGACTCTGTTTGTGAGGCAGAGTACATCGCAGCATCAGATGCCACGAAGGAAGCTGTGTGGCTGAGGAAATTCATCATCGAGCTCAGAGTAGCACCCTCCCTCGATGGTCTGATCATGCTCTACTGCGACAGTACTGATACCATAGCTCAGGCAAAGGAACCCAAAGCACACCAGCGGATGAAGCACATTTTACGCCACTTCCACCTAGTCTAGGAGATCGTGGATCGAGGTGACGTCGATCTTCAGAAGATCGACGAAAAGGAGAACCTGGCTGACCCCTTCACCATAGTCCTGACAATAAAGGAGTTTGACAACCACAAGTCGAAGATGGGTATTAGATACTATGTCGAGTGGCTTTAGGACAAAAGAGAGTTGTTGAAAAATATATCCCAAAAGCCAATCGTCAAGCTGTTGACGGTTGAGCAACCTTGTATTGTAATTGATTTGTTAATAAATAAAATATATTTTTGATATTTTATCATAAGTTTTCATCTTTTAATGAACTCTGTTATTATGATGAAGTCCTTAGGACTATTTAGGTTCGATAAAGAGAGGATTTATCGATTAGTCCTTAAAACTGTTCACGACCAAATGATAGGCTGTTAATAAGGACGACAGCTTCTACCGAGCATAGGTCGCTGTAGGCCATATGGGTTGGTTGTCTTCTTAACCAAGGAGTGTGGAGACACTAGTATGACATACAAGTGAGATGTAAGGGTACATCATCATTGAATGTGACCAACTTCAGAGCATTCTGCTGTCGAGAATGTCTCTGATGGGATATAGGTATAAGTATCCCTTAGACCTGAGATCACCTCAGTGACTTACAAGCAACTCACTGTGCTTTGGTACTGGACTAACTGAATTTCTAATTCAGTGATGGAAGGCTTCTGGGCACAGTCAAGTACTTGCGAAATCATAGTGTGATCAAGATGGGATTGACCACTCCAAGAGTTGGAGAATAATGAGTCGTTGTATTTCAATTTAGCAAAATCTTGGCCAGGATAATCCATCAGATGGATTTGATATTTTGAAATATAATGTGGACAACCTGATCAGAGTTGATAGTTGAACTCTGAGGTGTTCTATGAGCATTTTGGTCAAGGGGATGAATTATATGAAAACTATATCCACATGGGTTCTAAGGATGTTGTTCTACACATTCGACCTATCCGACTGTCGGGTACCATTGCTAGATGGTCACATCGATTGGTATAGAAATTTATTCCTATGTTACTGGCTTAGGTTTGGACCTATGACATCACATACATTAGAGTTCACGATCCGATCGGATGGTTGATCAATGATTAAGAATCATTCTAAGGTTAAACAATCAACATGATTGACATTTAACTTAGTGCAAGTGTTGCAGGAGGATCGATTAGCAATTTGATTACTAATTGGCTTAATTTGATTAAGACAAATGGTTGAGATTAAGTCTAATTGAATAGATTTAATTAAATTTGATTTGGGCTTGATTGGATCAAGTCTAATTGATTTATTGGATAAGCCAAGTGCAAGGAAAAACTAGTCCTAGTTTAATTAGGACTTGGGTCAACCTAATTTCTGATTCGATAGAAAAATTAAATCAGATTTAAATTTAATTTAATCTGATTAAATTAGATTCTTAATTGAGTTAAGACCTATTTTAATTGGATTGATTTGATTTTGGTTTGATTTGGTTTGAGAAACCAGATTGGAACAAGACATAGACTGAATCCTAGTAAGACTAGGATTCCATCTTGCACCAATTTAGCCCCCACACCCACTCTCTCTTATCCCACACCCACACTCTTTTATTTTGTGCAACAAAACTTCTCTCCCAGATATTCACACATGCCCAAAATTTTTCTCTCTTTCTCTCTTACATGGAAAGTGGTTGTGGATCAAGTCAAAGTAGGAATTAGTTTGGATTTCAAATTCTATGAGATAGAGTTTTAGGAAATCAAAACTCTTTCCTTATGGCACTGATTTTATTCAAATTTTTTTTGAGATTTTTGTGGCTTTTATGGCATATAATATGCACCCTTTACTGGTAGTCCATGCATAAAAAGAAAGAAAGGGCACCAAGAGTTGGGTGCCCCTTGTCTTGCCATGTTTGGATAATCCTTGACTAGGTATTTGACCTAGACAAGGACTCTATCATATCTCTCTATTTAAAATAATTTTTTTTATAAAATTTTTTTGAAAAATAGAAAAAATAGAGACCTTTGGGGCATGCAAAAATAAGAGAGAAAGAAGGTTGGGGCATGGAGATACAATAGATACAAGACTAGGTGTCTAGGTGAGAGCAAAGAGAAGAAGAAGAGGGTCGTCTTCTAGGGTTGCTGTGTTCACCTCTTCCCTTCCTCCATCTTGAGTTTTCTAAGAGTGTCTCAGATCTAAAACTTCTTCTCCTACTTTTCATCTTTGGAAGAGTCCAAATCAAGAAAAAAAAGGTATCTGATCAACCATCGAAGAAGGATCAGCGCAGTACCAGCATATTGTGCTGATTTTCTGGACCAGGACTTCTGATCATAATTCGTGGGCTCGTGTGGATGACTCCTAGAGGCTGAATATATGTGTGGCTCACAACATCATTCTCAAATCGGATCAGTGAAGTTAGAATGTCTAACTTGCAAGGTAATAGATCTGATCTATTATATTTTACATATATTAGATATAGTATAAAAATATGTTGATATGATCAACATATAGTTCTTGCTCTTTATATTTTAATTTTTGATTTAATACCATGTAATAATCATGTAATAGAATTTTAGATCTAGAGATTCTCTGATTTTACAAGATAAATTTTGATTTATTTTAATCTTTCACTGCCTGATCTTGAAAAAGTTTCAAGATCTAACCCTGAAACCCAAGATCAGGTTCCTTCATGAGGTACATATATGAGCACTCGAGCTAGAGTCTAATACCCAACTAGAAGTAGAAGAAATCATAAGGTTAGATTCAGTTATGAGCATATCTTAAAAATATTAGATGTGTGCCCTAGATGCCAGATTGGGTGACACATTCCTGTACAAATGTAAGGGCAAATTTATAATTTTGTTATAAATGAATAAAAGGGTTATTCTACTATCACATTGTGTACATTATGTTTATGATACATCCTTTGAGTTAGTAGAAATGTTAATGCATATTTTAAGAGTTAAAAATTTAAAGCATGAATTTACATAACTAGCTCATAAATAGCTCCTGACCATAGGATCATCACGAGGATGGTGATCGATCCGGAAGGTTGGTGTGCGATCGCTTCTTAGGATAGATGTATCTTGAGTCTACGGCGTGGAGACACTGAGCGAGAGTATAGGTATTCATTGAGAATGAGAGTACTGAGCGTGACCACCTCGAGCAGTCATAAGGAAGTCTACCTTCTCGTCGATGACTAGCTCGATGCTGCAGCTGTGTGTCTAGTTCTTTGACCTGAGATGCATCGACAGTTCACCTTGAGTGTGTTATAGTTTGACTACACCATAACTCGATCTTTAGCCATTCAAAATCTTGAGGTGTATGTTGGCTGTAGAATATTCATTGTAGGAACCAGATTGCACCAAGATGGGATCTATCAACCTCGGTAGATGAGAGGAGTAGTCCTATGATGATCAAAAGATCGAGTCCTTAAGCCCATGGCCATGGCAGAGTGAAATAATGAAAAAGAGTTTTTCATTGGGGTTTCACATCAGACTCGGATCGATCGATTGATTCATATGACTGATGTTGGGTTGACGAGTTCACCTTAACCCTAATTCAATCGGGACTCATGATAGAGAAACTCAATCACATAGGTAGCTGCACCGAGAGGTTCATCTTCATTTCTGATGGGTTCTACCATATACTGCTAGATGTCACTGGTAGATTTTGAAAGTAATTAGAATGATATTGATGATCGATCATTCTAAATTATTTGAATCAGAAGAGTTCTGATCCATCGAAAGGAGTTTTATGATGTCGATGATGAGATCACGACATATCTCATTATCATACGAACATGAATCTAACTGATCACACAAATAAGAGTTAGGGTCTAGATATCATCAATTGAGCTAGCCCAGTTCGATTGATTTGGATTAGATCCAATTAGTTCAAGAAAATCATGCTAGCACACGATTGAGCCTAACTTTCTTCCCGTGTAATCTTTTCTATCTCGACTGAGCCAAATGTGATTTGACTCACCAGAGAACCTTGAGAAGATTTTTCTCATTTGACTGGAGCCAGTCCAGCTCAAAAAAGACTTATCTTAGTTCATGAGATGATTTAAGACAACATCTCTAATTCCTGTCACCTGCCATTTTTTTTAGGATATTGGTCAAACGTTGACCCATGGACCTTGGACTGAAGGCCACTTGGCAAGAGATCATTGGAGATTTTTTATGGAGGGTTCACCTACTAAATTGAGCCTCAAAGTGGGTGCCATATTCAGATTGGGCGTGCCCCCAAGTGGATAAGGATAGAGTCCCATGAGATGAGGACTCTGATCCCTTGATCAACTTGGACTTGGGGCACAATCTCACTGTGCTTATCCAGTGTTGGCCAATAGTAGGAGAGATTGTGGAATTTTATCTGATATGATCAAATGATATCACTCCACCAATAAATTTTTTTAAAATTAATTAAATTTTTTGATTGGTCAATGATGTGGCACTACATGGCGCAGCAGGGTCTATTTAAACCCTGTCTGCGCCTAGGGTTTAAAGACTCTGCTCAATAACCAGCAAAAGCCTGAATCCTCTCTACTTTCCATCCCCTCTACTCCTCTCCCTCCCTCTTCACATCCAAGAGGTTGGGCATCCATCTAGTGCTTGTCCAAGGTGTGGTGGCTTCCTAATTAGAAGGCTGCAGAGATTTATCGAGAAGCTGCTGCTCCAGCTTCAGAAGATCTTTTGAAGATCTTTCAGATCATATCTAGATCTAATTTTGGAGCAAAGATTTGTGAAGAGAAGATGATCTAGATTCTTGAGTGGATATCGATAGAGGCCAGATGACTGCGTGGCTATTTTAGAACCTGGGCATTGCTGCGATCATCTACAGGGTAATCTAGTTACCCTAGAGGTATTTCTCTATTCTCATGATTTTAGATTTAATTTTAGATTTAATATCAGATAATAAAATTAGATCAAATAGATCTAAATCTGAAATATTATAGATAATTTTTTTTTTAAATATTCTCCCAGATCTCATTAGATCTGAAGATCCTACAAGAAAAAATGATTTTTCTTCAACTGGTATCAGAGCCAGGTTGATGGCTCTATTTCAGATCTAATTTAGATCTGATTTTTATTTTTATTTATCTGATATTAATAAATTTTAAAATCACATCAGATGTGATAGGATCTGAAATAAAAAAAAAATAAAATTAAATCTAAGTAGATCTAACATGTATGAGATGCATGACTAGACTAGGAGTAGTTTAATCTATGAATAGTCTTATAGTTTTATTTTTAATATGATTAAAATATAAATTAGATCTAATTTATTTTTATTTTTTGATATTATAAATATTATATTTAGATCAAAAAATAAAAAATAAAAATTTAATTAATACATAAGATTGATCTGTTGCATGCCTAGACTAGTTGTAGAATTGTTCTAGTAACTGTCTAGAATAGATTTTATATTGAATAGTTAATTTAAATCATATTTTTCAGATGTTATATGTGATTATCAGATTTGAAAGCATGCTAATTAGATCAATTTTAATACATAAGATGTATGCAAAGCATGTATAAGTTAGATCTGAAATATATATATGATATGTAACTTAGATCTAACTAGTTTTGTAGTTAAATTAATATTTTGATTAAGGTGTTCCTCATGGCCGTCCGTCATAAGAACAAAGTAGGGTTTAAGACCCTCTCCGCCCATTCAATGGGTGTTCTTATGGCATGTAGAGGCGCTGCGCGTTCATCCTTAATCAGAAATCAAAATTTACTTTTCTACAAAATCCTAGATCCTGAAATCCTAGAATTTATTTTACATATTTTGTTTATGAACCCAAGACTTAATTAATGAATTAAGCCTATGAAATCAAATTAGATCTAAAATTGAGAATTTAGATCTAAGCCATTTTCATAAAATTGGGTTCGGGATTCTAGCAGTTGATCAAACAAATCAAAAGTTGGTTAGGTGGATCATGAAAGCTAATAATTGACTAGCCTAATAGGATTAAGTCTAGTCAAGGTGAATCACATTTAGATGTGACTCGATCAAGATAAGACCTAATTTGGCTAGTGGTTAGAGCCTGATTGTAGACTAACCCAATTGATTCTGGTTCGATAATTTGGTGTCTAAGGTAAGTTGGGCAGATGCGATCGATATTTTTAATTGGGAGCTACTGACTCAAATGCGTTCTTGTCAAGTTAATGGCATATCCCTCCCATCGGTCTCACTTACCTGCCATATGTGTAGACCATTTTGATTTGAGGTGACTAACAATTCGAGCTAACCCATACCACTAGGTTAGTCATAATTGTTATGACTATGTCAAGCCAAGTTTAATGAGATCTAAATTAAATCTTCCTAAGAAAATATTAAGTCTAAGGTCTTCCACCATTGTGGATGTGCGGATCCTTCTGAGGTTAATTGTTCTCGACTGGTTACAGTGGTTCAGTTGCATTAGGAAGATGCAAGCATGTCCATTAGGCATTGGATGCTACAAATTAAAGGATGGTTTGCTCAATATTCTGGATACAGTGAGAGACTCAATCAGAATCTAGTTCGTGCAAATGGTGGGTCTGACTTAACTAAGGATTGGAGCAATATTCGGGCATGGTGAGCTTCATGAATTAGAGATCAAATTTTGGGTGCACCATGATTGGAGAATCATTGGACAAGAGTTGTCCACTCATCAGTGACCCATCACCAATAACTGTTAGGTGAGTGGTGAGCCAGTCGGTGAGACGCACCACCCACTAGAAATCACTAATCATGGAGATTTTCATTCTTTACCTAGGGAGTGTAGGGATCTGAAAAAATAGTGGAAGCCTAATTTGTTTAAAAATAAAATTTCTAAACAAATTGGTTAAGTTGATTACAAAATCTAACTAGAAACTTTTGACTCTCAACAGAAAACATGTCTGCGTCCAACCCCCTACCAAAATACTAGACACCCACAGATTATTGGATCCAATTTCAAAGACTGGTTGAGGAACTACAAATTATTCTGGATTTGAGAAACTGACTCATGTCTTGGACCAGGATCCACCTGCCATACCAGCACGTCCGACTGCTGAACAAGAGTGTCTTAAAAAAATGGATGGATGAAGATAACAAAGCTAGGTACTACATGTTAAGTGTAATGTCTGATGACTTGCAGTGCCAGCATAAGAATATTATGACTATCACCAAATATGGCTCACCTACAAGAGTTGTTTGGTGAACAAAGTCGCGCAGCCAAGTATCAAGTCTGCCAAAAATTTTTTAAGGCTAAAATGCATGATGGACAGTCAGTCCAAGATCATTGTTTGACAATGATCAAGGACTTGAAGAGCTTGAGAAGCTCGGTATCATCTAAAAAGGATTTTCAGATTGATGTGATCCTTCAGTCCTTGTCCGATGCATATGGTCAGTTCATCATGAACTTTCATATGCATAAGATGCAGTGTATCTTGGCTGAGTTAATGAACATGTTGGTTATGACTGAGCTTTTTTTGAAGAGTTCAAAAGGCTCAGTCCTTACTGTGGAGCGGACTTCTTCCAAGAGAAAGTCTTTTGGAAAGAAGAAAAAGTCTGCAAAGAAGCAGAAGGTGGATGGAAAAAATGTTGGAATTTGAGTGCAGGGGTAAAACGATAATTTTAAAACTTTTTCAAAATTATAATTTTATAGTAAAAATTATTAATTAATATAATTAATTAACATGTATTAACCCTACACAATGATCTAAATATGATATATATAGCATGCATTTAAATTTGAAATTTCAATTGTACAGTAAATGTTTTACTGTTATGTGTTCAGAACACATTATCTTCGTGCAGGTGTCGATCGCTGCAGTCTGTGTTGGGAATAGTGTCCCAAAGCCAATCGTCAGCCTGTTGACGGTTGTGCTCCTTTTGTATTAGTATATGAATTATAAATAAATAAAAATTATTTTATATTTTTTTATCACAAATTGTTTCATCTTCTAATGAACTCCTATGTTGTGGTGAAGTCCTTAGGACTATTTAGACTCGACAAAGGAGGATTTATCGTTTAGTCTTAAATCTGTTCGCGACCAAATGATATGTTGTTACCAAGGACAACAATGTTTATCAAACATAGGTCGTTGTGTAACATATGGTTGGTTGTCCTCTTAACCAAGGAGTGTGGAGACACTGGTATGGCATACAGGTGAGATGTAAGGGTAATCTGCACTGAAGTGACCGATTCTGGAGCTATTTTGCTGTCAAGATTTATTTCGATGGGATATGGGTATAAATATCCCTCCAACCTGAGACCTCCACAGTGACTTGCAAGCAACTCACTGCACTTAGGCACTGGACTACCTAAATTTCTAATTCAGTGACGGAAGGATGCTGGGTGTAGTCAAGTACTTGACTTGTCGGTGCGTGTGTCAAGATGGGATTGACCACTCCAGTTCAGGAGCTGTATACAGTCATATTTTAATTTAGTAAAATCTTGGCCAGGATAGTCCTAGTGAGGAGTCACAGGACTGTTTGAGTTGAGCACGATTCGGATGATCTAATCAGGGTTGACAGTTTAACCCTGAGTCATCCTAAACACAGGGGTCAAAAGGGATGAATTATACAGTAATCATATTTATGTAGATTCTGAG
>NC_025994.2:32629726-32701349 GCF_000442705.2 Elaeis guineensis
AAAGAGAAACAATAAAGCACACCACAAACATAAGGATTTATAGTGGTTCGGTGCCAACCTTGCACCTACATCCACTCCCCAAGCTCCTACTTGGGAATTCCAATCCACTATACTTGTATTCAACCCGAATACAAACGTCAAAAACTCCGACACTAGCTATCCCAAGCTAGTCCACTTGTTTCTCGGGTACAAGCCAACCCAATACACTCCGATTTCAGGTTCGGATCAACCTTCCCTTGTTTTGGAAATCCTCCAAAACAAAAATAATCACTCACAAAGAGTAAAACAGTTTATAGCATAAATAAGTACAAGAGAAGCTCCTTTAATGAGCGAATATAACTTTAAATACACTTTACTCAAGTGAAGAAGCCACTTTTGGATTTCCTCAAAGTGGATGAAGAGTTGAATGAACGCTTGAGGAGTTGGTGAGCTTTGATTGAAGGCTTCTTGAAGGCTTTAAATGAGCTCTTGATTAGGACTGAAAAGTTGGCTTGAGAAACCCTCTCTTTTGAATGCTCTTGAATGCTCTCTTGAATGCACTTCAAATCTCTTTCTTTCTCTTCTTAATGTCTTGCTTTTCTCTTGTCAATCTCTTTCTTGTTTTCCACCTTTTGAAACTTTTTATAGCTTTAAGAAATAGAGAAAAACATTCTAGGCAGAAAAAGAGCCATTAGAGCACATTAAATGAGCATTAAAAGTACCTAAAACGGGTTAAAAACTAGCCGTTGCGGACAAATCCCATCGCAGGGGTCGACTCATGAGTCGACTCATGCCTCAGGGGTCGACTCATGAGTCGACCTCTGTTGCAACAACCATAAATTTGGGTTTCTAGAATCTTTGGCCCAAACCAGCAGAGGTCGACTCATGAGTCGACTCACAGGTCGTGCCAAGCCAAAAAAAACCAGCATGCCAACAGGAATTTCAGCGTGCCAAGCTGCTCATTGTGCCATGAGTTGACTCATGAGTCGACTCATGCACTTCAAACATTCATAACTTCAAAAATATAAGTCCAAAAATAATAAAATTTTCACCAATAGATCACAAATCATTTATTCTACCAAATGATACTATCAAATCAGGGTTTTGGTAAAATTACATTTTTGCCCCTGAAGAGCATAAAGACTTTTTTAAATAAAAATATTTGTATCCCTTCAATCTACTTTGTAATCATCAAAATCAATCTAGGAGCAATAACTTATTTCTCATGAATTCAAATAGGCGCAGGTGAGGTGAGGTGGCGCAGGGAGATAAGTCAAAGGTGGTTTCAAACCTAATTGAACCAACCTTATTAAAATAGGTTAGGCACAATTAGACTAAATTAAACCCAACACAATTAGGCTTAATTAGGCTCAATAAAATCCTAATCAAATCAAGAATTGACTAAGCCCAACCCCTAATCAAATCAGAGACCAAACCACCTCGGGGATTAGGTCAACTCTTAACCTAATCGGGTCAAACCCAACTGAATCCAATTCAATTTGACTTGATCCAAAAATAATTACTTAATCAAATTGAGTTAATTAGTGATTAAATCACTAATTAAATTTTTTATAAATACTGAATCCAAATTTGATGGATAATCGGGCATCAAAGTTCATCGATATAAAACCTTGATCGAAGAGTCCCAAACCAGTGGGACTCTTGACCTCGGTACCCAAAATGTGTGGAACTCATGATCAGAGAATTTTGATTCTCAATCACAGAGTCTCAGACATGTAGGACTCAAAGTCTTCGAGCATTAAGACTCTTGGTCGAAGAGTCCCAGTCCAGTGGGATTCTTCACCAGCCATCAGATCAGTTAGGAATCTCTAATGTGTGTGACTCCGCAGGTTCGAACCTAAGTCGGTAGCACAGGAACCAATTCTTGTACTAATCGAAATGACCATCTAGCAATGGTACCCAATGTTCGGATAGGTTGAATAGTCACAATCACAATATTCAGAACCTACGCGAATATAGTTACTGTATAATTCATCCCTTTTGACCCCTGTGTATAGGATGACTCAGGGTTAAACTGTCAACCCTGAACAGATCATCTGAATCATGCTCAACTCAAACAGTCCTGTGACTCCTCACTAGGACTACCCTGGCTAAAGTTTTGCTAAATTGAAACATGATAGTACATAGCTCCTGAACTGGAGTGGTCAATCCCATCTTGACACACGCACCGACAAGTCAAGTACTTGACTACACCCAGCAGCCTTCCATCACTGAATTAGAAATTCAGGTAGTCTAGTGCCTAAGTGCAGTGGGTTGCTTGCAAGTCACTGTGGCAGTCTCAGGTCGGAGGGACAGTTATACCCATATCCCATCGGAGCAAATCTTGACAGCAGAAAAAGCTCCGGAGTCGGTCACGTTCAGTGCAGATGTACTCTTAAATCTCACCTGTATGCCATATCAGTGTCTCCACACTCCTTGGTTAAGAGGATAACCAACCCATATGGCACACAATGACCTATGCTTGATAAACGTTATTGTCCTTGGTAACAACGTATCATTTGGTGGCGAACAGGTTTAAGGACTAAACGATAAATCCTCTTTTGTCGAGTTTAAATAGTCTTAAAGACTTCACCACAACACAGAAGTTCATTAGAAGATGAAATAATTTATGATGAAAAATATCAAAATAACTTTTATTAATTTATAATTCATATACTAATACAAGAACGAGCACAACCATCAACAGACTGACGATTGGCTTTGGGACACTATTCCCAACAAAAAGGAAGAAGACGGAATCGAAGAAGAAGGCTGCTGGAAAGAAAAAATATTTTTACTGCAATTCAGATGGCCATTGAAAATGGAACTGTCCTCAGTACCTAGCCACCCTGAAGAACAAGAAGGATGGTCCTTCTGAAGGTATGCTCGTTATAGAATCTAATCTTACAGTTTCCTCTGCATCCAGTTGGGTACTTGAATTTTTTCAGCCAGACTGCTTCTTTGGCAGCATCTGATGCAGCGACATACTCTGCCTCGCAAACTGAATCAGCCACAGTGTGCTGCTTGAAACTCTTCCAACAGACAGCCCTACCATTAAGGGTAAAAACAAATCCCAACACACTCTTGCTGTCATCGTGATCAAACTGAAAACTGGAGTCTGTAAACTCCATAAGTCTCAAGTCTGATTCACCATAAACAAGCCACTGGTCCTTAGTATTTCTTAAATACTTCAGGATGGTTTTAACAACCTTCCAGTGATTCCCCCTGGATCAGATTGGTATCTACTCACTACCCCTAGTGAGTATGCCACATTTGGTCATGTACATGTCATGGCGTACATGATAGATCCCACTGCCGAAGCATATAAAATTCTACCCATATGCTCTCTCTCTTGAGGTATTGTCGGACAATCCCTCTTCGAGAGAAAAATTCCATGGCCTATTAGTAGATAGCCTTTCTTGGAATTCTCTATGCTGAACCTCTTCAGCATAGTATCAAAGTACGTGGACTGGGATAAGCCAAGCAACCTTTTAAATCTATCCCTATAAATCCTCATTCCTAGGATGTAGGAAACTTCTCCCATATCCTTCATGGAGAACTGTGACGACAGTCAAATCTTTATTCTCTGTAATGCAGGGACATTATTCCCGATTAAGAGAATGTCATCCACATACAATACAAGAAATAGCACTACTAAACCATTAGTCTACTTATAAATGCAGGGCTCTTCTCCATTCTTAATGAAGCCATACGTTTTGATCATCCTATCAAAACGTATGTTCCAACTACGGGATGCCTGCTTAAGTCCATAAATGAACCTTTGTAGCCTACACACCTTAGACTCATCTGTGGATGCGAACCCTTCAGGTTGTATCATATGCACCTCTTCGTCCAGCTCTCCGTTTAGGAAAGCTGTCTTCACATCCATCTGTCAGATTTCATAGTCCAAATGGATAGCTATCGCAATCATAATCTGAATAGATTTGAGCATTGCCACAGGAGAAAATATCTCATCATAGTCTATACCATAACGTTGACGATATCCCTTGGCAACCAGACGGGCTTTATAGGTCTCCACCTTTCCGTCTGCACCCCTCTTCCTCTTGAAGACCCACTTACACCCTATGGGTTTTACTCCTTCGGGTGAGTCAACCAATGTCCACACATCATTGACCTTCACGGACTCCATTTCGAATTTCATGGCCTCTAGCCATTTCTCAAAGTCAGATCTCTTCATTGTATCCATGTAGGTGATCGGATCCTCATCATTTTCATCAAGTTTGACAGGATCGTCATCCCGGACCAAGAAATCATAGTATCTGTCCGGTCTATGTGGTACTCTACCAGACCGCCTTAAGGGTGCAGGAACAATGGGCTTCGGATATGATCTAACCAAATCTGGTTCAGGTTCAGCAACTTGTATCAGTTTTTCCACCTGCCGAACTTCTTCAAGTTTGACCTTAGAGGCAACAGTCCCTTCACTAAGGAACTCTTTTTCCAAAAAGATTGCCTTACGGCTGACAAACACCTTTTGCTCATCAGCTAGGTAGAAATAATACCCTTTGGTCTCTTTTGGGTACCCTATG
The DNA here is from genome assembly GCF_000442705.2 of Elaeis guineensis. Classification (NCBI taxonomy): domain Eukaryota; kingdom Viridiplantae; phylum Streptophyta; class Magnoliopsida; order Arecales; family Arecaceae; genus Elaeis; species Elaeis guineensis. Next base: position 32,634,253 of record NC_025994.2, read on the forward strand.
AAATAACACTTGTCAGACCTAGGTCCAAGCTTATCCGTAATTAAACGTTTAACATAAGTCGGACACCCCCAAACCCTAAGGTGCGAGAGTACTGGCTTACGTCCTATCCATATCTCATATGGCATTTTGGTTACAGACTTACTCGAAACCCTATTTAGAAAGTAACAAGCCGATTCGAGCGCATATCCCCAGAGGGAGATTGGCAGACCAGCAAACCCCATCATAGATCGAACCATGTCCAACAAGGTTCGATTCCTCCTTTCAGATACACCATTATGCTGTGGTGTTCCAGGAGGAGTCTACTGAGAGAGAATCCCATTCTCCCCAAGATATGTCAGAAACTCATTGGAAAGATATTCACCTCTTCGATCAGATCGAAGAGTTTTAATACACTTCCTAGTTTGTTTTTCTACCTCATTTCGAAATAGTTTGAACATTTCAAACGACTCCGACTTATGCTTCATTAAGTAGACATACCCATACCTCGATTAGTCATCTGTGAAGGTTATGAAGTAGAAATATCCACCTCTTGCACTTGAGCTCATGGGTCCACATACATCAGAATGTACCAGACCCAAAAGTTCACTAGCTCGCTCACCTTTTTCAGTAAAAGGTGACTTGGTCATCTTCCTAAGAAGACAGCACTCATAGGTTGAAAGTGATTCCCAATCACCAACTTCAAGAATTCCTTCTTGAGCCAATCTGTTTATCCTGTTCTTATTGATATGATCTAGCCTACAATGCCAAAGGTAGAGTTCTGACATATTATCCATTCTAGGGTATTTATCGAAGGTTTGAACCATATTAACAGACTGTGATAGTAAGTAAATTTCATTATTTAGTTATCCAACAAACATTGTAACACCATTCAAAATGATATTGCAAATATTTTTTTTATTAAAAATTCATAACTGTACATGGTCAAAAGGCCTACAGAAATAATATTTAATAAAAAATTTAGACAATAGTGAGATTCACTCAGAATTACATTACAAGAATTGATTACAAGGTTCATGATTCCTAAAGCTAGAACTGGAACTTTGCTTCCATCTCCAACGTTCAGGAACCTCTCACCTTCATCAAATCTCCTACTGACCTACAGACCCTGCATCAAATTATAGTATAATAAGGGCTTCCGGTATCCAATACCCAGGCAGTAGTATCACAAATGAAAAAGTTGCAAGGTGTTATATAATTACCTTGCTTTTTCTTCGGCCTGTTCGGGTCTAGGGAGGCAATGTATAGAGGACAGTTCCTCTTCCAGTGCCCCTGCTTCTTGCAAAAGAAGCACTCCGCCTGGCTCAAGTCGGGCTTGCGCTTCTTGGTCTAATTCTGTGCAGACGTCCCAGCATGCGGCTGCACCTTCTTATTCTTCTTCTTGTTCTTCTTCCCTTTCTTAAAGGGTCGACGACCGGAAGAAGACCCTCCCATAATATTCACCGACTCCTTATGGAGCTGGTGGTCCTTCTCAAAGTTCTGCAGCAACCCCAACAAGCCGTAGTAGTTCACTGCAGGCTTTGTCATCCGAAAATGAGTAAGGAAGGGGAGGAAGGACTTGGGCAAAGAATTAAGGATCGCATCCTTACCGAGCTGCTCGTGCAAGGAAAAGTCCAGTTTACTTAGGTGCTCAATCATTTCGATCATGTATAGTACATGATCGATGACTGAGGCTCCATCCCTCATCTGAGTATTGAAAATAGCATAACTAGTTTTGTGCCTTTCAACGTCGTCAAGCATGCCAAAGGAGTCGTTCAACATTTGAAGCATCTCCTGCAGCTAGGCATTCTCGAACCTACGGCTGAACTCATCATTCATTACCGCCAGCATTATGCACCGAACGATGGTACGATCATTGAGCCACTTCTGGTAAGTATCTCGGACCGTCCCTCTAGCATTCGGGCTAGCTCCTCAGGTGTCAGATCCGTTACTACATAAAGGATCCGCTCATGCTCAAGGATGATTTTCAATTTTTGATATCAGCTATCGAAATTAGATCTCATGAGCTTGTCATTATCTAATAATGACCGGAGCGACAGGATAGTGGCCATAGCTACATAAAAGAAAATCAGACCTTTATTAGTACATAAATTATTAATACTAAAGACTTGGACTTTAGTCTAAAGTTTCTCCCAATATTTTTACGAACTGGTAGCCTCAACCTTCAATTCGAGGAATTACTTTAATTCCTTAGTGGGTACTAGAATCCACACAGATCACACACGAGCCCAACTTTGGTTGGTCAACCCATGTGCATCTATGGGTAGGTTCATAACCAGTTATTTCTCTAAACAACTTCTTGTAATTAATTTTGCCCCAAAACCTAATCAGTAGGCTTTGGCCTCCACTGACAAGATCTGGTTAGGTCCAACCATTAACATGACTTGATTTGGTGAATCTGACCAATAAATGATCAGGCCCGACTTTGGCTGGCCAACCTGACCACCATCAGAAAGACTCAACCAAATTATCATATTATGAATGATAATTCCATTAGTCAATAAGCACCAGGCCTTTGGGCCTCTAGTGATTATTAAAATAATGGACTCATTATCACTCACTTAATGGGAGGCTATGACTTAGTTATCACTATAACTTAATCATTTTTAGGGACCTAATAATTTTTGAAGATTTTATTAAAAGATAGAAGAGAAAAATTAACCAGCCAATTTCAATCCTCCCACTGACTTCACCAAGTCAGATTAAAAAGGATTTAATTAAAGCCAGCATTAGGAGCACCTAAATCAGTCACACTAATTTACCTAATGACATGGATGAGCCCTAATCACCAAGTGATCTAATCAAAACCTAACTCACCAGGTTGGCCAGATAAGTGAGATCAGTAGAAGGGATATGCCATTAACTCGTCCGAGATCGAATCAATGCGAGTAGCTCTCAGTTAAAAACCACTGGTCAGACTGCCGAACTTACCTTAGACAATAACTGGTTCATTAGTTTTAATTTGATCAACTTAGTAAATAGGGTTCCACCGCGTAGCCATGAATTAAGTCCATCTTGATCTAGTTAAAGACATGGACCCATTCAACTACAACTATTGGAGTTGAGTCTAGAGTGTCCTTGACCTAATCTAATTCAACTTTTGATTAGATTTGACCAATTACTCTAATTTAGTCCATTTCTTTAAGCTAACCTTAGGTCTAACCCAATTATGGACCTAATCCATCTAACCCATTGACCCACAAGTTTATGCAATTGTCTTAGGTCTTAATTCACAATTCTAGACCAACTAGACAACACTTAATTCTTTTAATTAAGTATTTGGACTGATGGGTCAGGGTTTGGTATTTCAAAAATAATTTTTAAATTTGAAAGGTTTTATTTTTGTTCACCAAATGTGTTGACTCATTTCACAAACTGATCAGCACATTTCATAAACAGCAATCCTATTGTTAATTACATAACAGAAAATAACTCAATCAAAATAAATCATGAATATTTATTTAGATCTAATCTAACACATTTATGATAAATTTTATAATTAAACTTTTATAATTAAATTCTTTCGCTGCTTCGTCTGTATGGGATATAATCGCTTGGCACCCCTACCGCCATAGGAGAACCCCATCGAATGGGAGAAGAGGACCTTTAAACCCTACTTTTCTCCTATGACCGGATGACCATGGCAACCAACCCAATTAGACTACTTGCTACTTGGATCAAGTATATCTAAATATACCAATTTCAAAATTTAATTTTCAAATTTTAAATTTCAAATTTCAAATAAATTTTAAATTTTAAATTTTGAATTTTGAATTTCAAATTTCAAATTTTAAATTTTGAATTTCAAATTTAAAATTTCAAATAAATTTTAAATTTTAAATTTTAAATTTTTGAATTTTGAATTTCAAATTTTAAAATTTAAATTTTGAATTTTGAATTTCAAATTATAAATTTAAATTTTAAATTTTAAATTTAAACTTTTAGATTACTACTTAATCTATGCATGCAAATATATATCATATTTTAGAACCTGCTCTAATACCAATTGTTGGAATTTGAGTGCAGGGGTAAAACAGTAATTTTAAAACTTTTTCAAAGTTATAATTTTATAGTGGAAATTATTAATTAATCTAATTAATAACATGTATTAACCCTACACAAAGATCTAAATATGATATATATAGCATGTATTTAAATTTGAAATTTCGAATTCAACAGTAAATGTTTTACTGTTATGTGTTCAGAATATATTATCTTCGTGTAGGTAGTCGATCGCTGCAGTCTGATCACCATCAAAAAGGTCTGATCATTGTAATATAGCCATACAGTATGTCTGGCCTCCATAGATTATCCACATGAAGCTTTCGATCTGATCGGCTCTTCACGAATGCTAGTTCGTTGCAGAACCCTTTCGACGGCTGATGCTGATCGAACTCTTTTGATCGGTGTCTGTCGATTCTTTGGATACTCTGGATCATCAACAAAGATAGTAGAGAGGTTGATGAAGCTCTCTCTGAAGTTTGGTGAGCTCATGACACTCGTAGCTCATCTTCTCACTTCCCGAACCCTAGGCAGAAACCCTAGGGTACTCACAAAAGACCCTGCGCCCTTTCTCTCTTCTTTTCTTTTCTTTTCTTTTCTTTTCTCTTCTTTTCTCATGCAGAAGGCCTTTCTCATGCCACCCTTTTTCTCTAAGAAAGTCGTGTGCACGCCCCACCTTCTCTTCCCTTTTTAAAATAGTGCAAGACTGCGTCTTTACTGCATCTTCACCGCATTAGAGGATAAAGCTAGGTGGTTGCTCACTTGAATTCAAATCGAATTTGAATTCAAATGCTAACCAACCAATCTTTATCCACTCTTGGTGTGAGAAGAAGGGGGCGTGGGTTCTTTGTGCATAGAGAATTTACATGAGAAACTTTTTTTTGTGTAGAATAAGTGACGCACAAGTGGATAAGGTGGCGCATGAGATTAGTTGCCCATTCAAATTCAAACATCATTTGAATTTGAATGGCCAACCAACCAATCTTTATCCACCCAAATGGTGCATAAGGGAGGGGTGGGAAGGCTTCTGCATGGGAAAAATTCATGAGAACTTGTTTCTCATGAATTCAAATAGGCGCAGGTGAGGTGAGGTGGCGCAGGGAGATAAGTCAAAGGTGGTTTCAAACCTAATTGAACCAACCTTATTAAAATAGGTTAGGCACAATTAGACTAAATTAAATCCAACATAATTAGGCTTAATTAGGCTCAGTAAAATCTTAATCAAATCAAAAATTGACTAAGCCCAACCCCTGATCAAATCAGGGACCAAACCACCTCAGGGATTAGGTCAACTCTAAACCTAATCGGGTCAAACCCAACTGAATCCAATTCAATTTGACTTGATCCAAAAATAATTACTCAATCAAATTGAGTTAATTTATGATCAAATTACTAATTAAATCTCTCATAAATATTGAGTCCAAATCCAATGGGCAATCGGGCATCAAAGTCTATCGATATGAAACCTTGATCGAAGAGTCCCAAACCAGTGGGACTCTTGACCCCGGTACCCAAAATGTGTGAAACTCATGATCAGAGAATCTTGATTCTCAATAACAGAGTCTCAGACATGTAGGACTCAGAGTCCTTGAGTATTAGGACTCTTGGTTGGAGAGTCTCAGTCCAGTGGGACTCTTCACCAGCCATCAGATCAGATAGAAATCTCTAATGTGTGTGACTCCATAAGTTCGAACCTAAGCCGGTAGCACAGGAACCAATTTTTGTATTAATCAAAGTGACCATCTAGCAATGGTATCCGACATCCGGATAGGTCGAATAGTCACAATAGTAACATTCAGAATCTATGCGAATATGGTTACTGTATAATTCATCCCTTTTGACCTCTGTGTATAGGATGACTCAGGGTTAAGCTGTCAACCCCGATCAGGTCATCCGAATCGTGCTCCACTCAAATAGTCCTGTGACTCCTCACTAGGACTACCCTGGCCAAGGTTTTGCTAAATTGAAACACGACTATATATAGCTTCTGAACTGGAGTGGTCAATCCCATCTTGACACACGCACCGACAAGTCAAGTACTTGACTACACCCAGCAGCCTTCCGTCACTGAATTAGAAATTTAGGTAGTCCAGTGCCTAAGTGCAGTGAGTTGCTTGCAAGTCACTGTGGCAGTCTCAGGTCAGAGGGACAGTTATACCCATATCCCATCGGAGTAAATCTTAACAGTAGAAAAAGCTCCAGAGTCGGTCACGTTCAGTGCATATGCACCCTTACATCTCACCTGTATGCCATATCAGTGTCTCCACACTCCTTGGTTAAGAGGACAACCAACCCATATGGCACATAACGACTTATGCTTGATAAACATTGTTGTCCTTGGTAACAACGTATCATTTGATCATGAACAGGTTTAAGGACTAAACAATAAATCCTCCTTTGTCGAGTCTAAATAGTCTTAAGGACTTCACCACAACACAGGAGTTCATTAGAAGATGAAACAATTTATGATAAAAAATATCAAAATAACTTTTATTAATTTATAATCCATATACTAATATAAGAAAGAGCACAACCATCAACAAGCTGATGATTGACTTTGGGATACTATTCCCAATAAAAAGGAAGAAGACGGAACCGAAGAAGAAGGCTGCTGAAAAGAAAAAATATTTTCACTGTAATTCAGATGGCCATTGAAAATGAAACTGTCCTCAGTACCTGGCCACCCTGAAGAACAAGAAGGATGGTCCTTCTGGAGGTATGCCCGTTATAGAATCTAATCTTATGGTTTCCTTTGCATCCAGTTGGGTACTTGACTCTGGTTCTAGTGCTCATTTGTACACTTGTATGCAGGGTCTTAAGGAGAGCAAGAGGCTGAGGGATGTGGATATGATCTTACGCGTCGAGAATGAAGCAAGAGTTGCTGCTGTGATCATGGAAATCTATCCTCTATAATCACCGTTAGGATTAGATTTAGTTCTTAGAGACTGCTATTATGTGCCTGCAGCAAGCAGGAATTTGATTTTTGTTTTATGTTTAGCACAACAAGGCTATGTGATTCACTTTCATAAGAACCATTGTAACATATTTATGAAAATAATAAAGTTATAAATGGTTTTCTTATTAATGGTCTCTATCAGCTATATATTGATGTATCTGTATTTCATATCGAGCAAAATATGAATGCCATGGGAATTAAAAGGCCTAAAGATAGTCTAAATGATAGGTATCTGTGGCACCTAAGGCTAAGTTATATAATGGAAGACAGGGTTAACAAATTGGAGAAATTTGGGCTATTGAGTCCATTGACTTTTGAGTCATATCCAGTTTGTGAATCATGCCTTCAAGGCAAAATGACCAAGCTCCTTTTTATGGGACACAGGAATAGGGCCACAGACCTACTTGCCCTAGTACATACGAATGTGTGCAGCCCATTTGATGTGCCGGCTAGAGGCAACTATGTCTACTTCATTACCTTTACCGATGATATGTCTAGGTACGGATATGTGTTTCTAATGAAACACAAGTCTGAAGTCTTTGAAAAGTTCAAAGAATTCAGACATGAGGTAGAAAAATAAATAGAAAAGCCCATTAAAGTTCTTCGATCAGATCGAGGAGGTGAATACCTTAGTCGGGAGTTCCTAGACTATCTTAAGGACAATGGCACAGTCTCTCAATAGACTCTTCCTGAAACGTCACAACTCAACGAGATTTCAGAACGGAGGAATCAGATCCTATTAGATATGGTCCGTTCCATGATGAGCTTCACGGACCTCCCTGAGTTTCTTTGGGGATATTGTCTCATGACAGCAATATATGTATTGAATAGGATTTCCTCTAAAATTGTTCCTACCACACCGTATGAGATATGGCATGGTAAGAAGCCAAGTCTGAGTCATCTCAGAATTTGGGGTTGTCCGGCTCATGTCAAAAGACAGCAGGCGGACAAGTTAGAGTTCAGGTCTTTTAGTGCTCGGTTCATAGGATATCCTAAAGAGTCATTAGGATACTATTTCTATACTCCGGAAGACCACAATGTGATTGTGAATCGACATACTATTTTTCTTGAAAAATAGTTTATTCAAGATAGTGGCATCGAAAGAATAATTAAGCTCAAGAAGAATATCTCCCAAGAGCAACAAGCTAAAGAACTTGAAGAACCCAATCAATTATAACCAATCCTAACACAACCTCTTCCATCTCATAGATCGACTAAAATTTCCCGTCCTCCTGAAAGGTACTTAGGTACCATACAAGAGGAAGTAGAAGAAATATTCCTCACTGGAAATAGGGCTCATGGTGATGACCCCAAGATCTATGATGAGGCGATATCAGATATCGACTCCGAGAAATAATTAGAGGCAATGAGATCAGAAATTGACTCGATGCACTCAAACCAAGTCTGGACCTTGGTAGATCCACCTGAAGGTATTGCACCTATTAGGTATAAATAGATCTTCAAGAGAAAGATAGGTGCAGATGGAAATATGGAGACATTCAAGGCTAGGATTGTAGTGAAAGGTTATAGTCAGTGCGAAGATATTAACTATCAGGATACCTTTTCGTCCGTAGCCATGCTAAAATCCATCCGCACATTGCTTGCTGTTGCAGCCTATTTCAATTATAAAATATGGCAGATAGATGTGATAATGGCATTGTTAAATGGATATCTTGAGGAAGATATCTATATGGAATAGCCGCTTGGTTTCACATCCAGTGATGATGGTCACAAGATCTGTAAGCTGCAAAGGTCCATTTATGGACTTAAGCAAGTATCTCGGAGCTGGAATACTCGTTTCAATGATGTGATCAAAATATTTGGTTTCATCAAGAATGAGGAGGAACCATGTGTGTTCAAAAAGGTCAGTGGGAGCGCAGTTGTCTTCATCATACTGTACGTAGATGACATCCTCCTAATTGAGAATGATATCACCATGTTGACCTCAATTAAAATATGATTGTCTAAGGAGTTCTCTATGAAAGATCTAGGGAGGCATCCTTTATACTGGGTATTAAGGTCTATAGAGATAGACCAAATAGGATGCTGGGACTTTCACAGAAGATGTACATAGAGAAGGTGCTAAAAAGGTTTAGCATGAAAAACTCCAAAAGAGATTTAGTACCTTTTAGATGTGGCATTCATCTCTCCAAGAAGATGTGCCCTAGCACACCTGAGGAGATTGAACGCATGAGCAAGATCCCTTATGCTTCTGCAATAGGGAGCCTCATGTATGCCGTGCTATGTACATGACTTGATATAGCCCATGTTGTAAGTGTCACAAGCAGATATCAGTCGAATCCAGGCGAAGAGCACTAGACTTTTGTGAAATGTATCCTTAAGTACTTGAGAAGGACTAAGGATATGTTTGTAGTCTTTGAGAATGGAGAACTCCAGGTTCAGGGATTTACAAACTCAGACTTTTGTCTGATATAGATGATCGAAAGTCGACATCTGGGAGTCTGTTCATTTGCAATGGTTGTACAGTTAGCTAGAAGAGTTCCAAGCAGACGGTGATTGCTAATTCCACCATGGAGGCAGAGTATATTGCTGCATCGAAAGCTGCGAAGGAGGCATTCTGGTACAAAAAGTTTACCGCAGAGCTTGGAGTGATGTCATCGGATGCCATCCCTCTTTACTGCGACAATAATGGTGCCATAACTCTAGCTAAGGAGCCAATGTCTCACCAGAAGTCCAAGCATATCGCGAGGCAATTCCATCTGATCAGTGATTACCTCGAAAAAGATTATGTCGAGGTTAAGAGAGTCAACTCCACAGACAATGTGACAGACCCGCTGACAAAGCCATTAGGCTAGCAGAAGATCGAAGCCTACCTTGAGAAGATGGAAGTTAGATATGTAGCCAATTAGCATTAGGTCAAGTGGGAGTTTGTTAGATGTGTGTCCTAGATGCCAGATTGGCTGACACATTTCTGTACAAATGTAAGGGCAAATTTATAATTATGACCATAAATGAATAAAAAGGTTATTCTACTATCACATTATGTACATTATGTCTGTGATACATCCTTTGAGTTAGTAGGAATGTTAATTCATATTTTCAAGAGTTGAAAATTTAAGACATGAATTTACATAACTAACTCATAAACAGCTCCTGACCATAGGATCATCATGAGGATGGTGATCGATCCAGAAGGTTGGTGTGCAATCGCTTCCTTAGGATAGATGTGTCTTGAGTCTACAGTGTGAAGACACCAAGCGAGAGTACAGGTATTCTTTGAGAATGAGAGTACTGAGCGTGACCACCTTGAGCAGTCATAAGAAAGTCTACCTTCTCATCGATGACTAGCTCGATGCTGCAGCTGTGTGTCTAGTTTTTTGATCTGAGGTGCATCGACAGTTCACCTTGAGTGTGTTATAGTTTGACTATACCATAACTCAGTCTCCTAGCCATTCAGAACCCTGAAGTGTATGTTGGCTGTAGCAAATTCATTGTAGGAATCAGATTGCACCAAGATGGGATCTATCAACCTCGATAGATGAGAGGAGTAGTCCTATGATGATCGAAAGATCGAGTCCTTAAGCCCATGACTATGGCAGAGTGAAATAATGGAAAAAAATTTTCATTGAGATTTCACATCGGACTCGGATCGATCGATTGATTCATATGACTGATGTTGGGTTTGACGAGTTCACCTTAACCCTAATTCAGTAGGGACTCATGATAGAGGAACTCAATCACACAAGTAGCTGCACCGAGAGGTTCGTCTTCATTTCTGATGGGTTGCCACCATATACTGCTGTTAGATGTGTACCCTAGATGCCAGATTAGCTGACACATTCCTGTACAAATGTAAGGATAAATTTATAATTTTGACTATAAATAAATAAAATAATTATTCTACTATCACATTATGTACATTATGTCTGTGATACATCTTTTGAGTTAGTAGGAATGTTAATTCATATTTTCAAAAGTTGAAAATTTAAGACATGAATTTATATAACTAACACATAAACAGCTCCTAACCAAAGGATCATCACGAGGATGGTGATCGATTCAGAAGGTTGGTGTATGATCGCTTCTTTAGGGTAGATGAGTCTTGAGTCTATGATATGGAGACACCAGAGCGAGAATATAGGTATTCATTGAGAACGAGAGTACTGAGCGTGACCACCTCAAGCAGTCATAAGGAAGTCTACCTTCTCGTCGATGACTAGTTGGATGCTGCAGCTGTGTGTCTAGTTCTTTGACCTGAGGTGCATCGACAGTTCACCTTGAGTGTGTTATAGTTTGACTACACCATAACTCAGTTTCCTAGCTATTCAGAACCTGAGGTGTATGTTGGCTATAGCATATTCATTGTAGGAACCAGATTGCACCAAGATGGGATCTATCAACCTCGGTAGATAAGAGGAGTAGTCCTATGATGATCAAAAGATCGAGTCCTTAAGTCCATGGCCATGGTAGAGTGAAATAATAAAAAAGAGTTTTTATTGGAGTTTCACATCAACTCGGATCGATCGATTGATTCATATGACTGATGTTGGGTTTGACAGTTCACCTTAATTCTAATTCAATAGGACTCATGATAGAAGAACTCAATCACACAGGTAGTTGCACCGAGAGGTTTGTCTTTATTTCTGATGGGTTGTCACCATATACTGTAGGTATCACTGGTAGATTTTGGAAGAATTAGAATGATCTTGATGATCGATTATTCTAATTATCTGAATCAGAAGAGTTCTGATCCATCGAAAGGAGTTTCGATGATATCGATAATGAGTTCACGACATGTCTCATTACCATACAAAAATGAACCTAACTGGGTTAATAAATAAGAGTTAGGGTCTAGATATCATCAATTGAGCTAGTCCAGTTTGATTGATTTGGATTAGATCCAATTAGGTTCAAGAAAATCGTGCTAGCACACGATTGAGCCTAATTTCTCCTCGTGCAATCTTTTTTATCTCGATTGAGCCAAATATGATTTGACTCATCCAGAGAACCTTGAGAAGGTTTCTCTCAGTTTGACTGGAGCCAGTCCAGCTTAAAAAAGTCTTATCTTAATTCATGAGATGAATTTAAGACAATACCTGCCAATTCCTATCACCTGCCATTTCTATTTTAGGACATCGATCAAACGTTGACTTATGGATCTTGAACTGAAGGCCACTTGGCAAGAGATCATTGGAGAGTTTTTATGGAGTGTCCACCTGCTAAATTAGGCCTCAAAGAGGGTGCCAAGATTAGATTGGGCATGCACCCCAAGTGGATAAGGATAGAGTCCATGAGATGAGGACTCTATACCTTGATCGACTCAAACTGTTGGGCGCCAATCTCACTGTGTTTATCCAGTGTTGGCACCAACAGTAGGAGGTTTGGTGGGGTTCTTATCTGATATGATCAGATGACATCACTCCATCAATCAAATTTTTTTCAAATTAATTAGAATTTTTTGATTGGTCGAATGATGTGGCACTGCATGGCGCAGTAGGGTCTATTTAAACCCTGTCTGCGCTAGGGTTTTGAGAATCTGCTCAATACCCGCAAAAGCTGATATCCTCTACTTCTCTATACCCCCTTTGGTCCTCTCTCTCCCCTCTTCACGTCCAAGAAGTTGGGCATCCATCTGGTGCTTGTCCAAGGCGTGGTGGCTTCATGATCAGAAGGCTGCAGGGATTTGTCGAGAAGCTACTGCTCCAGCTTCAGAAGATCTTTTGAAGATTTCCAGATCAGATCCAGATCTGATTTTTGGAGCAGAGATTTGCAAGGAGAAGGCAATCTAGATCCTACTTGAGTAGATATCGGTAAAGGCAATAACTGCGTGGCTATTTTTGAACCTCGGGCATTGCTGTGATCATCTACAGGGTAATCTAGTTACCCTAGAGGTATTTCTCTAATCCTCAAGTTTTTGATTTAATTTTAGATTTAATATAGATAATAAGAATTAGATCTAATAGATCTTATATCTAAATATCATAGGATATTTTTTTTTTTTAAATATTCCACCCAGATCTCATTAGATCTGGAAGATCCTACAAGGAAAAAGGTGATTTTTCCTTCAACTGGTATCAGAGCCAGGTTGATGCTCTATTTCAGATCTAAATTAGATCTAATTTTTATTTTTATTTATTGATATTAATGATTTTAGATGTCATATCAGATATGATTGGATCTGAAATTAAAAAATTTAAAATTAAATCTAAGTAGATCTAACATGTATGAGATGCATGACTAGACTAGGAATAGTTTAAACTATGAATAGTCTTGAAGTTTTATATTTTAATATGATTAAAATATAAATTAATTTAATTTATTCTTAATTTTTGATATTATAAATATTATATTCAGATAAAAAATAAAAATAAAATTTAATTAATTCATAAGATTGATCTGCTGTATGCCTAGACTAGTTGTAGAATTATTCTAGTAACTGTCTAGAATAGATTTTATATTGAATAGTTCAATTTAAATTTATTTTTAAATGTTACATGTGATGTATCAGACTGAAAGCATGCTAATTAGATCAGATTTTAATACATGAGATGTATGCAAAATATATATAAGTTAGATCTGAAATTATATATGTGATATGTAATTTAGATCTAACTAGTTTGTAGTTAAATTAATATTTTTGATTAAGGTATTTCTCATGGCGTCCGGTCATAAGAACAAAGTAGGGTTTAAGACCCTCTCCTTTCATTCAATGGGGTGTTCTTATGGTGTGTAGGGATGCTGCACGTTCATCCTTAATCAGAAATTAAAATTTACTTTTCTGCAAAATCTAGATCCTGAAATCCTAGGATTTATTTACATATTTTGTTTATAAACCAGACTTAATTAATGAATTAAGCTTATGAAATTCAATTAGGTCTAAAATTGAGAATTTCAGATCTAAGTCATTTCACAAAATTGGGTTCGGACTTGGGTAGCTCAATTAGGTCTAGCGGTTGATCAAACCGAATCAAAAGTTGGTTAGGTGGGATCATGAAAGCTAATAATTGACCAGCCTAATAGGATTAAGTCTAGGTCAAGGTTGAATCACATTCATATGTGACTCGATCAAGTTAAGACCTAATTTGGCTCAGTGGTTAGAGCCTGGATTGTAGGCTAACCCAATTGGTTCTGGTTTGACAATTTGGTGTCTAAGGTAAGTTGACAGATGCGATTGAATGGTTTTTAATTGGAGCTACTTGACTCGAATGCATTCTTGTCGAGTTAATGGCATATCCCTTCCATCGGTCTCACTTACCTGCCATATGTATCGACCCAGTTCTGATTTGAGGTGACTAACAATTCGAGCTAACCCATGCCACTAGGTTAGTCATAATTGTTATGACTATGTCAAGTCAAGTTTAATGAGACCTAAATTAAATCTCCTAAGAAAATATTAAGTCTAAGGTCTCCCACCATTGTGGATGTGCGGGCCCTTCCGGGTTGATTGTTCTCGGCTGGTTACAGTGGTTCAGTTCACCAGGAAGATGCAACCATGTCCATTAGGCATTGGATGCTACAGATTAGAGGATGGATTGTGCTCAATATTCCGATACGGTGAGGGACTCAATCAGAATCTAGTTCGTGCAAATGGTGGGTCTGACTTAACTAAGGATTGGAGCAATATTTCAGACACGGTGAGCTTCATGAATTAGAGATCAAGTTTTGGGTGCACCATGATTAGAGAATCATTGGACAAGAGTTGTCCACTCATCGGTTGACCCATCACCAATAACTGTTAGGTGAGGTGATGAGCCAGTCGGTGAGACCGCACCACCCACTAGAAATCACTAATCACGGAGATTTTCACATCTCTACCTAGGGAGTGTAGGGATCTGAGAAAATAGTGGAAGCCTAATTTTTTAAAAATGAAACCCTAAATAATTGGTTAAGTCTGATTACAAAATCTAACTAGAAACTTTTGACTCTCTACAGAAACATGTCTGCGTCCACCCCCTGACCAAAATACTAGACACCCACAGATTGACTGGATCAATTTCAAGACTATTGAGGAACTATAGAATTATTTGGATTCTGAGAAACTGACTCATATCTTGGACCAGGACCCACCTGCCATGCCAGCACGTCCGACTACTGAACAGAGAGCATCTCTAGAAAAATGGATGGTAAAGATAACAAAGCCAGGTACTATATGTGGGTGCAATGTCTATGACTTGCAGTGCCAACATGAGAATATTATGACTACCACCAAATATTGGCTCACCTACAAGAGTTGTTTGGTGAACAAAGTCGCGCAGCCAAGTATCAAGTCTGCCAAAGACTTTTTAAGACTAAAATGCGTGATGGGCAGTCAGTCTAAGATCATTGTTTGACAATGATCAAGGACTTGAGGAGCTTAAGAAGCTCGTATCATCTTAGACAAAGATTTTCAGATTGATGTGATCCTTCAGTCCTTATCCGATGCATATGGTCAGTTCATCATGAACTTCCATATGCATAAGATGCAGTGTACCTTGGCTGAGTTAATGAAATGTTGGTTACGGTTGAGCTTTCTTTGAAGAGTTCAAAAGGCTCAGTCCTTATTGTGGAGCGACTTCTTTCCTAGAGAAAGTCTTTTGGAAAGAAGAAAAGTCTGTGAAGAAGCAGAAGGTGGATGGAAAAAGGAAGAAGATGGAACTGAAGAAGAAGGCTGCTGAAAAGAAAAATATTTCACTACAATTCAGACGGCCATTGGAAGTAGAACTGTCCTCAGTACCTGCCACCTGAAGAACAAGGATGGTCCTTCTGGAGGTATGCTTGTTATAGAATCTAATCTTACGTTTCCTCTGCATCTAGTTGGTACTTGACTCTGGTTCTAGTGCTCATTTGTGCACTTCTATGCAGGTCTTGAGGAGAGCAGGAGGTGAGGGATGGGGATATATCCTACGCATCAAAACGGAGCAAGAGTTGCTGCTGTGGCCGTGGAAACCTACCCTCTGTAATTTTGTTAGGATTAGATTTAGTTCTTAGAGACTGTTATTATGTGCCTGCAGCAAGCAGGAATTTGATTTCTGTTTCTTGTTTAGCACAAGAAGGCTATGTGATTAGCTTTTATAAGGATCATTGTAACATATTTCATGAAAATAATAAAGTTGTAAATGATTTTCTTATTAATGGTCTCTATCAGCTACATAATGATGTATCTGTATTTCATATCGAGCAAAATGTGAATGTCATAGGAATTAAAAGGTCTAGAGATAGTCTAAATGATAGGTATCTATGGCACCTAAGGCTAGGTCATATAGCGGAAGACAGGGTTAACAAATTGAAGAAATTCAGACTATTAAGTCCGTTGACTTCTAGTCATACCCAGTTTGTGAATCATGCCTTCAAGGCAAATTGATCAAGCTTCCTTTTGTGGGATATGGGGAAAGGGCCACAGACCTACTTGTCCTAGTACATACGAATGTGTGTGGCCCATTTGATGTACCGGCTAGAGGCAACTATGTCCACTTCATTATCTTTATCGATGATATGTCTAGGTACGGATATGTGTTTCTAATGAAACATAAGTCTGAAGCCTTTGAAAAGTTCAAAGAATTCAGGCATGAGGTAGAAAAACAAACAGAAAAGTCCATTAAATTCTTCGATCAGATCAAGGAGGTGAATACCTTAGTCGGAGTTCCTAGACTATCTTAAGGATAATGGCATAGTCTCTCAATGGACTCCACCTGGAATGCCACAACTCAATGGGGTTTCAGAATGGAAGAATCGGATCCTATTAGATATGGTCTGTTCCATGATGAGCTTCACGGACCTCCCTGAGTTTCTTTGGGACATTATCTTATGACAGCAATATATGTATTGAATAGGATTTCCTCTAAAATCATTTCTACCACACCTATGAGATATGGCATGGTAAGAAGCCAAGTCTGAGTCATCTCAGAATTTGAGGTTGTCCGCTCATGTCAGAGACAGCAGGCGGACAAGTTAGAGTTCAGGTCTTTTAAAGCTCGATTCATAGGATATCCTAAAGAGTCATTAGGATATTATTTCTATATTTCAGAAGATCACAATGTGATTGTAATCGACATGCTATTTTTTTGAAAAATAGTTTATTCAAGATAGTGGCATCGGAAGAATAATTAAGCTCAAGAGAATGTCTCCCAAGAGCAATGAGCTAAAGAACCTGAGGAACCCAATCAATTAGAACCAGTCCTAACACAACCTCTTCCACCTCGTAGATCGACTAGGGTTTTCCATCCTCCTGAAAGGTTCTTAGGTACTATACAAGAGGAAGTAGAGAAAATGTTCCTCATGAAAAATAAGCTCATGGTGATGACCCCAAGACCTATGATGAGGCGATATCAGATATCAACTCCGAAAAATGGTTAGAGGCAATGAGATCAGAAATTGACTCGATGCACTCAAACCAAGTTTGGATCTTGGTAGATCCACCTGAAGGTATTGTACCTATAAGGTGTAAATGGATCTTCAAGAGAAAGATAGGTGCAGATGGAAATGTGGAGACATTCAAGGCTATGCTCGTAGCAAAATTTATAGTCAGCGCGAAGGCATTGACTATCAGGATACCTTCTCGCCCGTAGCCATGCTAAAATCCATCCACATATTGCTTGCTGTTGCAGCCTATTTCGATTATGAAATATGGCAGATGAACGTGAAAATGTATTCTTAAATGGATATCTTAAGGAAGATATCTATATGGAACAGCCGCTTGGTTTCACATCTAGTGATGATGATCACAAGGTCTGCAAGCTACAAAGGTCCATTTATGAACTTAAGCATGCATCTCGGAGCTGGAATACTCATTTCAACGATGTGATCAAAATGTTTGGTTTCATCAAAAATGAGGAGGAACCATGTGTGTTCAAGAAGGTCAGTGGGAGCGCAGTTTTCTTCTCGTACTATACGTAGATGATATCCTCCTAATTGGAAATGATATTTTCATATTGACCTCACTCAAAATATGGTTATCTAAGGAGTTCTCTATGAAAGATCTAGGAAAGGCATCCTTTATACTGGGTATTAAGGTCTATAGAGATAGACCAAATAGGATGCTGGAACTTTCACAGAGGAGGTGCTAAAAAGGTTTAGCATGAAAAACTCCAAAAGAGGTTTAGTACCTTTTAGACATAGCATTCATCTCTCCAAGAAGATGTGCCCTAGCACACTTGAGGAGATTGAACGCATGAGCAAGATCCCTTATGCTTCCCAATAGGGAGCCTCATGTATGCCATGCTATGTACACGACCTGATATAGCCCATGCTGTGAGTGTCACAAGCAGATATCAGTCGAATCCAGGTGAAGAGCACTGGACTTCTGTAAAATGTATCCTTAAGTACTTGAGAAAGACTAAGGATATGTTTCTAATCTTTGGGAATGGAGAACTCCAGATTCAAAATTTACAGACTTAGACTTTATGTCTGATATAGATGATCGAAAGTCAACATCTGAGAGTCTGTTCATTTGCAATGGTGGTGCAGTCAGCTGGAAGAGTTCCAAGCAGACGGTAATACTGATTTCACTATGGAGGCAGAGTATATTACTGCATCGGAAGCTGTGAAGGAGGCATTCTGGTACAAAAAGTTTATCGCAGAGCATGGAATGATGTCATCGAATGCCATCCCTCTTTACTACATAATAATGGCACCATAGCCCTAGCTAAGGAGCCAAGGTCTCACCAGAAGTCCAAGCATATCGAGCGACGATTCCATCTGATCCGTGATACCTCGAAAAGGGTTATGTCGAGGTTAAGAAGTCGACTCCACAGACAATGTGGCAGACCCACTGACAAAGCCATTAGCCAGCAGAAGATCAAGCCCACCTTGAGAAGATGGAACTTAGATATGTAGCCAATTGGCATTAGGTCCAGTGAAGTTTATTAGATGTGTGCCCTAGATGCCAGATTGGCTACACATTCCTGTACAAATGTAAGGGCAAATTTATAATTTTGACTACAAATAAATAAAAGAGTTATTCTACTATCACATTGTGTACATTATGTCTGTGATACATCTTTGAGTTAGTAGGAATGTTAATTTATATTTTCAAGAGTTGAAAATTTAAGGCATGAATTTATATAACTAACTCATAAACAGCTCCTGACCATAGGATCATCACGAGGATGGTGATCGATCCGGAAGGTTGGTATACAATCACTTTTTTAGGATAGATGAGTCTTGAGTCTACGATGTGGAGACATCAGAGTGAGAGTACAGGTATTCATTGAGAAGAGAATACTAAGCGTGACCACCTCGAGCAGTCATAAGGAAGTCTATCTTCTCGTCGATGACTAGCTCGATGCTGTAGTTGTGTGTCTAGTTCTTTGACCTGAAGTGCATCGACAGTTCACCTTGAGTGTGTTATAGTTTGACTACACCATAACTCGATCTCCTAGCCATTCAGAACCTAAGGTGTATGTTGGCTGTAGCATATTTATTGTAGGAACCAGATTGCACCAAGATGAGATCTATCAACTTCGGTAGATAAGAGGAGTAGTCCTATGATGATCGAAAGATTGAGTCCTTAAGCCCATGATCATGGCAGAGTGAAATAATGGAAAAGAGTTTTTCATTGGAGTTTCACATCGGACTCAGATCGATCGATTGATTCATATGACTGATGTTGGATTTGACGAGTTCACCTTAACCCTAATTCAGTCAGGACTCATGATAGAAGAACTCAATCACACAGGTAGCTGCACCGAGATGTTCATCTTTATTTCTGATGGATTGCCACCATACACTGCTAGGTGTCACTGGTGGATTTTGAGAGTAATTAGAATGATCTTGATGATCGATCATTCTAATTGTCTGAATCAGAAGAGTTCTGGTCCATCGAAAGGAGTTTCGATGATGTCGATGATGAGATCACGACATGTCTCATTACCATATGAAAATGAACCTAACTGGATCACACAAACAAAAGTTAAGGTCTGGATGTCATCAATTGAGCTAGCCCAGTTCGATTGATTTGGATTAGATCCAATTAGGTTCAAGGAAATCATGCTAGCACACGATTGAGCCTAACTTTCTCCTCGTGCAATCTTTTTCATCTCGACTGAGCCAAATATGATTTGACTCACCTAGAAAACTTTGAGAAGGTTTCTCTTAGTCTGACTGAAGCCAGTCCAGCTCAAAAAAGTCTTATCTTAATTCATGAGATGAATTTAAGACAACACCTGCCAATTCCTGTCACCTACCATTTTCGTTTTAGGACATCGGTCAAACATTGACTTATGGATCTTGAACTGAAGGCCACTTGGCAAGAGGTCATTGGAGAGTTTTTGTAGAGTGTCCACCTACTAAATTAGGCCTCAAAGTGGGTGCCAAGATCAGATTGGGCGTGCACCCCAAGTGGATAAGGATAGAGTCCCATGAGATAAGGACTTTATGCCTTGATCGACTCAAACTGTTGGGCGCCAATCTCACTGTGTTTATCCAGTGTTGGCACCAATAGTAGGAGGGTTTGGTAGGGTTCTTATTTGATATGATCAGATGACATCACTCCACCAATCAAATTTTTTCATAATTAATTAGAATTTTTTGATTGGTCGAATGATGTAACACTGCATGGCGCAGCAAGATCTATTTAAACTCTGTCTGCACCTAGGGTTTCGAGAATCTGCTCAATACCCAGCAAAAGCCTAATTTCCCTCTACTTCTCTATACCTCCTCTGGTCCTCTCTCTCCCTCTTCACGTTCAAGAAGTTGGGCATCCATCTGGTGCTTGTCCAAGGAGTGGTGGCTCCCTAATCAGAAGGCTGTAGGGATTTGTCGAGAAGCTACTGCTCCAGCTTCAGATGATCTTTTGAAGATCTTTCAGATCTAATTTTTGGAGCAGAGATTTGCAAGGAGAAGATGATCCAGATCCTACTCGAGTGGATATCGATAAAGGCCAGGCGACTGCGTGGCTATTTTTGAACCTCGGGCATTGCTGCGATCATCTATAGGATAATCTAGTTATCCTAGAGTATTTCTCTAATCCTCAAATTTTAGACTTAATTTTAAATTTAATATTAGATAATAAAAATTAGATCTTAGATCTAAAATATCATAGAATAATTTTTTTTTTGAAATATTTTGCCCCAGATCTCATTAGATCTGGAAGATCCTACAAGAAAAAAGGTGATTTTTTTCTTCAACTGCTAGGTGTCACTGATGGATTTTGAGAGCAATTAAAATGATATTGATGATCGATCATTCTAAATTATCTTAATTAAAAGAGTTCTGGTCCATCGAAAGGAGTTTCGATGATGTCGATGATGAGATCACGACATGTCTCATTACCATACGAAAATAAACCTAACTGGGTCACACAAACAAGAGTTAGGATCTGGATGTCATCAACTGAGCTAGCCTAGTTCGATTGATTTGGATTAGATCCAATTAGGTTCAAAAAAATCATGCTAGCACACGATTGAGCCTAACTTTCTTCTCGTGTAATCTTTTCTATCTCAATTGAGCCAAATGTGATTTGACTCATCCAGAGAACCTTGAGAAGGTTTCTCTCAGTCTGACTGGAGCCAGTCTAGCTTAGAAAGGATTTATCTTAATTTATGAGATGAATTTAAGATAGCACCTACTAATTTCTGTCACCTGCCATTTCTATTTTAGGACATTGGTCAAACGTTGACCCATGGACCTTGGACTGAAGGCCACTTGGCAAGAGGTCAATGGAGATTTTTTATGGAGTGTCCACCTACTAAATTGGGCCTCAAAGTGAGTGCCATATTCAGATTGGGCGTGTGCCCCAAGTGGATAAGGATAGAGTCCCATGAGATGAGGACTCTGATCCTTGATCAACTTGGATTGTGGGGCACCAATCTCACTGTGCTTATCCAGTGTTGGCGCCAACAGTAGGAGAGATTATGGAGATTCTTATCTAATATGATTAGATGACATCACTCCATCAATCAAATTTTTTTCAGAATTAATTAAAATTTTTTGATTGATCGAATGATGTGGCACTGCATGGCGCAGCAGGGTCTATTTAAACCCTGTCTGCGCCTAGGGTTTAGAGACTCTGCTCAATAACCAGCAAAAGCTTGAATCCTCTCCACTTCTCCATGCCCTCTCTGCTCCTCTCCCTCCCCTCTTCATGTCCAAGAGGTTGGGCATCCATCTGGTGCTTGTTCAAGGCGTGCTGGCTTCTTGATTAGAAGGCTACAGAGATTTGTCGAGAAGCTGCTGCTCTAGCTTCAGAAAATCTTTTGAAGATCTTTCAGATTAGATTCAGATCTAATTTTTGGAGTAAAAATTTATGAGGAGTAGATAATCTAGATCCTACTTGAGTAGATACCGGTAGAGGCCAGGCAACTGCGTGGCTATTTTAGAACTTCGGGCATTGCTGCGATCATCTACAGGGTAATCTAGTTACCCTAGAGGTATTTCTCTATTCCTCATGATTTTAGATTTAATTTTAAATTTAATATCAGATAATAAAATTAGATCTAATAGATCTTAGATTTGAAATATTGTAGGATAATTTTTTTTTGAAATATTTCACCCCAGATCTCATTAGATCTGGAAGATCCTATAAGGAAAAAGCCAATTTTTCCTTCACAAAAAGCTTATCACTCTTTTTGGTCTTTAGGCTCTCCAGGTATTTAGAATAGTTCCTCCTCCAATGGCCTTCAGTATGACAGTGAAAATACTTTTTCTTTGCCTCAGTCATCTTTGGACCATCCTTGTTTGGTTTGCTCTCTTTCTTTTGTTTCTTTGCGGATTTAACCTTCTTCCTTCTAGTAGACTTTCTCTTGAAAGAAGATGTTCGCTCTACAGTGAGAACAGTGCCCTTTAAACTCTTTAAGGTACCCTCCACGGTGACCAACATGTTGACGAGTTCAGGAATAGTGCAGTCAAGTTTATTCATATGAAAATTCATAATGAATTGACTATATAAACTGGTAAGGGATTGAAGGATCAGATCCTTCTGCAATTCTTTTTGTATTTCTAGCCCGAGCTTTTTAAGCTCCTCAATATCCTTGATCACTGTCATACAGTGCTCATAGACAGACTGTCCTTCATGCATCTTCAAATTGAAGAGTCTTTTGGACACTTCGAAGCACACAATATGGCTCTGCTCATCATACAATTCTTGTAGATCAGTGATCATGGCCCAGGCAATGGACATATGCTCGTGCTAGCTTTGCAACTCATTTGACATAGATGCCAGCACATAACACTTGACCTGACTATCTTCATTCATCCACTTCTCAAAAGTAGCTCTTTGCTCAGCAGTAGGATGGTTTGGTAGCACTATGGGATCCTAGTCGAGAACATGGCTTAACTTTTCTAAGGTCAAGACAATCCTGAAGATTTTGAGCCAGTCTTTATAATTGGTACCGATCAAACGATTGGTTTCAATGATGTGGGCTAGAGAGTTTGAGGCTAACATTATGGTTTAACTGCGAGAGTAGAGATTCAAGTTAGACTTTTATACTTAATATTTAAATTTGCTTCTAAAGACTTTAAGATGCAAATAATGACTCCCACTAATTTATCGGATCCCTCCACTTTTTGAGAAAAAAATGAAAATCCTAACGCGACAAAAGATTCCTAGTGGGTGCTACGGTCCCATCGATGATATGCACCTCACCTAACAGTTATTGATAATATGCACACCGATGTGTTGGCAACTTTTTGTCTAGATGCTTTACTAAACATGTTGCAGCAACTTGATCTCGAAGTCATGTGGGCTCATCTAACAGTTATTGACCACACTTCTTAATTAAGTCAGACCCACCGTTCATAAGCAGGTGCAAGGCCGTCATTGGGTCCCTCACCTAATAGTTATTGGGCCCAACCCCATCCTTACTCTGGAGCAATTCTTTGCTAATAGAGTGGTTGCATGTTTTCGATATAACTGAACCACTGTAACCAGTTGAGAACAATCAATGTCAGTAGCACGCCCGCACATCTATAATAGTGAAAAACCTATGGACTTAATATTTGTGAGGAGGTTAGATTTAGGTCTCATCTAATCAGTCATCATATGATTGATCTAACTAGCATGGGCTAAACCAGATTGCTAAATAATCTAATTCAAGACCCAATCTTCCAAATTGGCTAGGCAAGTGAAGATCGATGGGGGTCCCCCTGTTGCCTTCCTAAGATACCAATAAATTGGTCAGATTGACTAATGGAACTAATTAAATAACCATATCTCATTAATTTTTCTTAGACACCAATAGGTTAATTAATCAGAATTAGTTAGCTCAAGCGAATCGGGCTCAAACCAATGAGCCAAATTAGGTCCATAGGTTAATCAATTCTACATATGAAATTCAAATGATTTGATCAATAATAATTGTATGATCATTAACTTAATTGATCTAATCCTTATCAACACTTGACTTGGTTTGATCAATTATTTAATCGAGTTAGATCCATATGACTCAAATCAAAAATCTTAAATATAATCCTATTATATAACCTAATTTATGATTTTTCTATGACAAAAATCCTCATGCACAAACATAAATTTTAGATTTTAAAATTATATTTTAGATCTAAATTTATTACATGAAAGTAAGTTTTAAAATATAAAATAATTTTTAAATTTTGTCATACAAATATATATCACATATATGCATGTAAAATCATATCTAAATCAAATTTCAGATCTTAGCATGATATCATATATCTCATATACTAATCATGGATTAGATTAAAAATAAATTTATAATCTAAATATATAATCATATATCACATATATGAATCAAATTTTAGATCATATAAAAATTTTAGATTTTATACATACATCTATATATCATATGAACATGAACTAGAACTCTTTCTAGATCAAAATTCAAATCTATGCATGCAATTACATATCAACTATATATTTTAAAATTAATTATAAATTAAATTTTAAATTAGAAGATCTATCTATACATCTCATGTATCAAAAAAAAATTGATTTTGAAACTTTTTCAAAAATATGTATATCAAAATTCAGTATATGAAAATCCATGGCTCTGATACCACTGTTGGAATTCAAATTTTAGTGCATGCATATATGTTTCAAAAACTCTATTTTCTAAATACCACAGTGAAGAATAAGATTAAAATATTTTAATTTGAATTATGCATGCATAAAAATATAAAACCATATGGATCTATCTCATATGCTGAACTTGATATATGTTGAAATTTAGATTATGATCAAATCACATATCTATTTCACAATCTTTTTCTTCAAATCTGGATCTAGAAGAGAAGAGATTCTCTCTTAGTTATATAAACATCTGATCTCTATGAATATCTACTCAGGATCAGTCTGGAATAGCCCACTTTAATCTAAATTTTGATTCTCTAAAATTCAACCTGCTAAATCTGAACAAAGTCTGGATCACGATCAACTCTTGATCTTTCTCTTTGATCTTCTTCTTCTCCTCTTCTTTAGAGTTTTTTCTTACTTTGTACTACTACAAAACACCAACAATCAGTAAATTATGGGATGCCCAACACCTTTGGTATGAAACTTCTTGGGACTCGCATCCCAAGAGATGGGCATGTAGAACGCCCAAGAGAAGAGAAAGGGAGAGGAAGAGAGGGCATGGAGAGAGCATTTGGGTGTGAGGGGCTGCTGGTTTAGATGCTCTAGAGACCTTAGGAGATGTTCCTTGAAATAGGCATAAGGATTGAATCCTATTCAATCACATAATACAAGTCCTACTTGCATTGAATTTCCTATTAACTTAAGTTATCCAACTTACTTTAGGAGACCCTTTAGGCACCAACAATTGAGGCCCTTGCACCCATAATTAGATATCCTAAAATACACCTAAGAGACACCCCATAAGAGAACTAAAAGCTCTCTAATCAATGGACATGCCCAACTTGATCAAATCAAGATGGCACCCAAAAATAACTGTCAAAAAAATTAATTAGGAACTTGCACCCTTAATTAATTTGATCCATAACCTTAGACACCCAATAATTAGAGTCTCATAAATCTTATTCATGTAGGTTATTAGCAGGTAATTAAATTAGAATTATTTTATCAAATAAGTAATCCCAACGAAAATAGAAATTGGGTCCAACCATGTGCTAGCAAGGTTATCATGAACCCAATGGATTTTTATAAATCTAATTGACACTTCATAAGCTCAATTACTTATTCTAGACCTAATCTCTTTATTGTGTAATCCTATAAATTTAATTCTATCTAGTAGTAAGATATACAATGATCTCTATCGTTGTATCATTGAAACTCTTTTCAATGGATCGAAATAATTTTACTCTAACTCAGCAAGGATTATCGATCCAGAATGATCCTAGTGAGCTCTCATAATCCATCAGTGACATCCAATAGTATGTAGTGGCAACCTAGTAGAACTGAAATAAACCTCTAAGTGTAGTTAACGTGTGATTTAGTTCCTCTATCGTGAGTCCCAACTAGATGACAGGTCATGGATAAATCGTCAAACCTCAACATCAGTCATATGATAGATTCGATTAGCACAAATCTAGTTGTAACTTCTATAAATTTTTTTCCATTAATTACACAACTATGGTCATAGATTCTTGGACTTAGCCTTTCGAATCTCATAGGACTACTCCTCTCTATCAAGGTTGATAGATCTTATCTTGATGCACACTCCACTCTTACAGTGGATCAACTGTCATCAACATCCACTACAAAGGCTCATTAAGATCCATGTTTATGTGTTAGTCAAACTTCAGCAGTCTCACTGTGAGCAACAGTACCATCTCAAGTCAAAGGATCAGTCATACAACTACAGCATCGAGACAATCACTGATGATTGAATAGAAATTCAAGTAATCTCTCATATGGTCATGCTCAGTACTAGTTATTCTCTAACAACCATCTGGAGTCATCGCCCTTGTCTCTATACAGTAAACCGAGACTCATCTATCTCGAAGAAAGTGATTTGTGCACCAGTCTATCCAAATCTATCACCATCCTCATGATGATCTTATGATCGAAAGTATTTAGGAATTAAATATATATTTATAATTCTTAACACTTTGAGAATATGTATCGAAATTAATTCCATGGATGATTCAAGGACACATCACATGGATGAAAAATAAATTACTCTTTTATTGATCATATCAATATATTAAGTATAAAATTATATTCTAAAATTATTATAATATGTCAGTCATATTAGTTTCTAGGACATACATCTAATAGTACTTCAATCGAGGCTTCATCTCACTTTCCTGTGAAGTTTGGCATGCGTGCGAAGTAGAGGAGTTGTGGATTCAGACCTATGCGAGGCTTTGATTTCAGAATCTTTGAAGATTTGATCCCTATTCTACTGCATATTAGATAAAGATCTAATTTTTATTAAGTTGTTATCAAAATTTTGAGATGCACCCTAGCTATCCGCCCCATTCTTCCAAAAAAATAGATTTCTTTCCCTTCAATTAGTATCAGAGCCCGACTTTGATACATGGATGCATAATTAATTTTTTATGATTTATTTATATATTATATATAATTAAAATTTTATTTTAGATATTAAATCTAATTTAGATCTATTTAAATAAAATTTATGATCTAATTTTGATTAGTTTATAAGAATCTAATCAATAGTTAGTTAAGATTTGTTATAAATTATTATAATAGAATTTTTCTTGTTGCTAAATTTTGTTGGAATAACAACCTATTTTAAAATTTATTTTAAATTAATTTTTATAAAATTTTAATATTATTATTTTAATTATAAAATTAACTTATTTTAAATTTAAATTAAATCTATTTTGATAGATTTTTAGATCTGATTTCTAACAAAATTTGTATAACATCAAAATAAGATCTAACCAAAAATTAATCTTTATGTATTTATATGTGTATCTAATTAATTTTTTATAAGATTTTAGATCTAAATTTGATGTTTTATAATCAGTATAAGATATATTTCAGATCTGATATGACGTATATGATGCATCAAATCTGATTAAATTAAATGAAGAACATGGTTGATGAGATCAAAGTCATGTTCATGACATAAAATATTTTATCAAATTGCATGTTGATATAATCCTATTTAAAATAAAATTTCAGATCTTAGTAGCCTAGTACTCAGATTGATGAGATCACTAGATCGTTCGGTCATAAGAAATAGAAGGATTAATCTCTCTCTCTTTTCTATTCGACAGATTCTCTTATGATATGTAGGGGTGTCATTGTGATCTAGTTTTATGAAGAAGAAGAATGAACAGATTTTTATAAATTATTTTGATCATAAATAAATTTAGATTAGATCTAAAATGATTTATATTAAGATAGATTCAGATATAAAAATTATTTTAAAATCTAAAAAATATATTATATTAGATGTAATTGGTAGTGATTTAAAAGTAATCATGATACATGTGATATATTTATGAAGTTTAGATCTCACTTATGCATATTTAATTATTAAACATATGTATGAAAATTTATTTTCATGATATGAAATATATGGTATGCTTCATCTGAAATCTTAGTAGAATAGTTCTACAAATTAAAACACACATTTCACATACTTAATTTGAAATTAAGTTTAAATAATCTAGATTTAAGAATTGAAGATTACTAAGACCCCACATAAATCGATGGGCAATGGTTAGCATGAATCAGGTCCTTCTATTAATTAGACCTAGGGTTAGAAATAAATATAGACTGAATTGAGAAATTGATTAAATCTAATCAAAAGTTAAATTAGATTAGGTCATAATTTTTTAAATCAACCTCAATAGTTAAAACATGATCAAGTCTATATTTTTGACCTTACTAAATAGATCATGAACATGGCTCAGTGGTTGAGCCTGAATCTTCTGATAGACCAAATTGAAACTAATTAATCAATTGATGTCTAAGATAAGTTTGACAGTTTTGATCAAGTGGTTATTAATTGGATGCTACTCACCTAGATGACATTTACGATAAGTTAATGGCATATCCCTTCCACTGATCTCACTTACCTGGCCAACATGGTAGATTGTATTTTGATTAGGTTACTAGTCGATTCAAGCTGACCCATGTCATTAAGATAAATTAGGATGACTGATTTAGATGTCTTTATATCAGCTTGTATAAAGTTCTCTTCATGATATGATGAAGTCAGTGGAAGATTTACGACTTGCAGATTAATTTCTTTCTTATTCTCAAATCAATAAAATCAAATCTTTTAAATTATTAGATCCTTAAAATGATATAGTTATTGAGATAACTTATTCATAGCCTTCCATTAAGGTGTGCGATAATGAGTTCAATATTCCAAATAGGCATTGGAGGCACCACATGCCTGGTGTCTATTGGGTATTGAAATTATCATTCATTATATGACCATCTTGTTGTGCCTTCAGATCAATGCTCAGGTTGGCTGAGGCATATTTGGACCTGAATATTTATTTATTGGATGCACTTAGTGTAGTCATATTAATGGTTGGACCTAACCAGGATTTTCAGTGGAGGCACCACATGCCTGCTGAAGAGATGCTAAGAGCAAAATCTAATTGCTAGAAGTTGATTAGAAAAATAATTGATTATGAACCTACCCATAGATGCACTAGGATTGACTGAGCCATACTCAGACCCAAATGTAGTTTGTGTGGATTCTAGTACTCGCTACGGAATTAATGTAATTCCTCAAATTGGAGGTAGAAACTATCAATTCGCCTAAAATAGTGGAGAACCTTTAGACTAAAGTCCATATCTTTAGGATTAAAATAATTCATATACTAATAGGTTTATGTTTCTTCTTTTTCAGCTATGGCCAACACACTATCACTCTGTTCACTGTTGGATAGCGACAAACTTATCAGACCCAACTTGGATAGCGGTATCGAAAGTTGAAGATCGTCCTGAAGCATAAGAGAATCCTATACGTGCTTACGGATCCACTACTTAAAGAACCTACTATCAATGCACCCATACTGCGAGAGATACTTATTTGAAGTGGCTCAGTGATCGCATGATGGTGCATTGCATTATGAGGGCAACAATGAATGATAAATTTAGCTGTAAGTTCGAGGATGTGCAACCAGAGGATATAATTCAAATATTGAATAAGTCCTTCGGCACCCCTGAGGATGCGGAGAGACATAAAACCTCCTATGCTGTGTTCAATGTCCTTATGTGAGAAGGGACGTTAGTCACTGATCATATATTATCATGATCGAGTAGATTGAATACTTAAGCAAACTTGGCTTTCTGTTACATGAACAGTTAGACAAGGATGCTATCCTCAATTTGCTACCGAAATCTTACCTACCTTTCTTGAGTCATTATAAAATGATCAAGCTTGCAGTGAACTATCATGATTTGTTAGGATTGCTATAGATGTTCGAGAAGGACCATCAGCTTCAAAAGAGTCGGTGCATGTAGTGGAAGGTTCATCTGCAGATCGTCGATCCTCTAAGAGAGGAAAAAAGAAGAAGGTGCAGAAAAATTATGCTGCCAATCCCAAGCCAAAGCAAAGCAAAAAGTCATTAAAAAAATCAAAAGTCGATAAGAACAGACAGAATATTTTTTATAAGAAACTGAGTCATTGAAAAAGAAATTATCCAGCTTATATAGCTTTTCTTGATCCAAACAGGCCAAAGAACAAGAGAAATAAACAATCAGTTGCTTCACAAGGTACTTATATGATAACTTCTTGTAATTTTTTTATTTGTAATTTATTGCAGGGACTGCAGGTCGATAGAAAATTTAGAGAAGGCAAGCGGTTCCTAAATGTTGGAGATGCAAGCCTTGTTCCAATTCTAGCTTTAGAAACTATGTAGTTTGTTTTTGAGTCTAATAGTATTATATTAGATGAGTGTCATTATTGTCCTTCTTTTTTGATGAATGTCATCTCTATAGGTCTTTTAGCCAAATTTGATTTTAATTTTTTAATAAAAAATAATTTTTATGAATCATTGTGAATGATACTATAATTATGCATGGATAATTAAAACATAGCATATATATATTATCACAGCCTGTTGGTGTAATGTACACATCGAACAAATGCTCTAGGATAGATAATATCAGTGATTCCTACCTTTGGCATTGTAGACTAGGTTATGTAAACAAGAACAGAATAGATAGGTTAATCAAGGAGGGTGTCTTTGAAATTAATGATTGTGAGTCATTATCGATCAATAAATTCTATCTACTTGGTAAGATGACCAAGTCACCTTTTAAGAAAAAAGATGAACGAGCCAGTGATATTTTAAGTCTAATACATAGTGTGCATGTGGACCCATGAATATAGCTGCCAGAGAAGGATACTATTACATTATATTTACAGATGATCTATCGAGGTATGGGTACATCTACCTTATGAAGCACAAATCCGAATCATTTGAAATATTCAAATGATTCCATCGTGAAGTAGAAAGATAGACTGGAAAGAGTATTAAAACTCTTTGGTCAGATCGAAAGATGAATATCTTACCAGTAATATTCTAATATATATAGAGGAGAATAGGA
The DNA here is from genome assembly GCF_000442705.2 of Elaeis guineensis. NCBI lineage: Eukaryota > Viridiplantae > Streptophyta > Magnoliopsida > Arecales > Arecaceae > Elaeis > Elaeis guineensis. The sequence goes on from NC_025994.2 coordinate 32,665,566, forward strand.
TTCTCTCTCAGTGGACCCCTTCTAGAACACCATAATATAATGGGATGTCTGAAGGAGAAATCGAATCCTGTTAGATATGGTTCGGTCTATGATGGAGTTTGCTAATCTGCCAATCTCTTTATGGGATATGCTCTTAAAATTGCCTGCTATATTCTTAACAAGATTTTGAGCAAGTATGTCAATAAAACTCTTTATGAGATGTGGATAGGGCGTAAGCCGGTGCTCTCACACCTTCGATTTGGGAGTGTCCAGCTTTTATCAAGCATTTAAAGATAGATAAGCTTGGATCAAAGTTTGATAAATGCTTGTTCGTAGGATATCCAAAAAAATCTAAAGGGTACTACTTCTACCTCACTGAAGAACAAAAGGTATTCATTAGCAACAAGATAGTCTTTTTGAAAAAGAAGTTCCTTGGAGAAGGAACTAATGCCAGCAAAATTGAACTTGATGAAGTTCATGAGGTAGAAAAATCGGCACACACAATCAAATTTGATTGGAGAATCGAATTCAAGCCTGTAAAGACATCATTAAGGAGATCCGATAGAGTACTGTATCAACCGGATAAATACTATGATTTCTTGATTCGGGATGGTGATCTATTGAACTAGATGAGAATGATGAAGATCCGATCACCTATATAAAACCATACAAAGGTCCGACTCTCAAAAATGGCTTGAGACCATGAAATTCGAGATGGAGTCTATGGAGATCAATAGGGTATGGATACTAGTTGATCCATCCGAAGGGATAAAATTATAGGATGCAAGTGGATTTTTAAAAGAAAAAGAGGAGCAGATGGGAAGGTGGAGACCTATAAAGTATATCTAGTTGCTAAACAGTATCGTTAGCATTATGGTATTGACTATGACAAGATGTTCTCACCTGTGGTAATGCTCAAGTCCATCCAGATTATGCTTGCAATAGCAGCATACTTAGATTATGAAATCTGACAAATAGATGTCAAAATTATTTTTTCTAAATGGAGAGCTAGAAGAAGAGGTGTATATGATATAACCTGAAAGATTCACATCCACAAACGAATCTAAGGTATGCAAACTAATTAGGTCCATCTATGGACTGAAACAGGTATCTAAGAGTTGGAACATGTATTTTGACAAGGTGATCAAAACATATGGCTTCGTTAGGAACAGAGAAGAGTTTTGCATCTATAAATATGCTAACGATTCTGTAGTCATCTTTTTTATACTGTATGTAAATGACATACTGTTAATAGAAAATGACATCTTATCTTTGTAGAGTGTAAAGCTGTGGCTCTCATCATAGTTCTCTATGAAGGATTTGGGAGAAGCATCCCACATCTTAGGGATGAAGATCTATAGAGATAGATCTAAAATTTGCTTGGATTGTCCCAATCCACTTATCGATACTATGTTGAAATGATTCAATATGGAGAATTTCAAGAAAAGTATCTTTCGATAGGCCATGAAATTACTCTCTCCAAGAAGATTGTCCGACAACCCTTCAGGAGAGAAAGCATATGAGTAGGATCCCATATGCTTTGACAGTGAGATCTATCATATATGCCATGATGTATACGAGACTGGATGTAGCCTATTTACTCGGGATAGTAAGTAGGTATCAGTCTGATTCGGATGAAAACTATTAGAAGGTTGTAAAAATAATTCTTAAGTATTTGAGAAATACTAAGGATCAATGGCTTATCTATGGGGACACTGACTTAAAACTTATGGGATACACTGATTTTAATTTTCAGTCAGACCACGAAGATAGCAGAAGCATGTCGGACTATGTATTTATCTTAAATAGAGGAGTAATTTACTGAAAGAGTTTCAAGCAACATACTGTGACCGATTCTGTATGTGAAGCAGAATACATTGTTGCATCCGATACTACAAAGAAACAGTGTAGTTGCGAAAGTTCATCACGAGCTTGGAGTTACACCCTCTATTGATGGTCCTATTCTGCTATATTGTGACAGCATTGGAGCCATAGCTCAAGCAAAAGAATCAAAGTCACACCAGCATACCAAGCATATTTTGCATCGCTATCACCTTGTATGAGAGATCTATTGGAAAATGTGTCCCAAAATCAATCGTCAGTCTGTTGACGGTTGTGCTAATTAATATAATTATATAAAATTAATTAATAAAATATTTATTTGATAATTTTTCATCATAAGTTGTATATCTTCTATATCAACTTCTGTGTTATGATAAAAGTCCTTAGGACTATTTTAAATCGATAAAAGAAGATTTATCGTTTAGTCCTTAAATGAGTTCGTGACCAAATGATATGCTATTACTAGACGATAGACATATCATATAGATCGTTGTGTGTCATATAGATTGGCTGTCCTTTTAGCTAAGGAGTGTAGAGATGCTGGTATAGCATGCAGATGAAATATAGGAGTATATTTCACTGAACGTGATCAACTTGGAGCACTCTACTGTCAAGAGTCACTTCGAAGGGATACGGGTATAAGTGTCTCTCCGATATGAGATCACCATGGTGACTTGCAAGTAACTCACTGTGCTTTGGTGTCAGACTATCTGAATTTTTAATTCAAGATCGAAAGATTTTTGGGTACAGTCAAGTACCTGTGAAGTCAGTGCGTGAGTCAAGATAAAATTGACCACTCCAAAATATTGGAGAGAATGCTTTGTGTTTCAATTTAATAAAACTTTGGCCAGGGCAATCCTTGTGAGGAGTCACAGGATTTGTTATGTTGAGACACATAATGGATGTATTGTTAAGAGTTGACAATTTAAACTCTAAGTCATCGTAGCATCAAGAGTCAAAGAAATGAATTATACGATAACTATATCCAAGTAGGTTCTTGAGTATTGCTTTGCACACATTCGGCCTATCCGAATGTCGAGTACCATTGCTAGATGGTTACTCTAATTGGTACAAAATTTATTTTATACTATTGATTTCAGTTCGAACCTATAGAGTCACACATATTAGAATTTCTCTCTGATCAGATAGCTAATCTGAAGAGTCCCACTGACTGGGACTCTGGTGAAGAGTCCCACTGGATGGGACTCTCTCCAGTGGACTCTATCGAAGAGTTCCACTGGACTAAAACTCTATCATTAATGAAAGATTAATTAGTGATTAGATCATTAATTAACTTAATTTGATTGAGTATTAAAGTTTGGATCAAGTCTGATTGAATTGGATTCAATCAGGTCAGATCTGATTAGGTTATGAGATGACCTAATCAGTAAGGAAGAAATGATCCTGATTTGATCGAGTCTATGACTCAATTAATTTACTGATTTGATAAAATTTAATTAAATTATTGGAACCTAATTAGATTAGATTTATCATATTTTATTTGGATCTAATTGATTGGGTTTGAAAGAAATCTAATTGGTTAAATCTTAAGAGTCCCAAATGAATGGGACTCTCTCCCTTGCACCACCTAGAAAGACTCATCTTTTTCTCATCGCACAAAACTAGTTTGTGCATGAGAAAAATTGAAGCTAAACCCCTTTTGGTCACTTACTTTGGAGTGGATTAGGTTTGTTTTAAACTGAATTCAAAGGTTTGAATTTAAACTCAAAAACCTATCCCTATCATTCCACTCGCCAGTGCTTGTGAAGGAGCCTATTTTGTGTGATAAAAAGGAGGAGCTCCCATATATTTTCTATACTCAAAATCCTCTGATCGGTCTCTCTTTAAGTCATATAAAAGTGAGAAAAAATTGAAGTTAAATTAAATTTAAAATAGTTTGAATTGCAACAAACTTCAGCCCTTATGTATCTAATCCCATGTGTGCAACAACCATAAAAAGCCTTCTTTTTTGTGTGCCAAAACATCTGAGGTTTTCACCATGAGATTGCTGAGGGAAAGAGGGGCTGAATACCTTTCTTAGGATGTGAGGTTTGGGTGGGCTTCTATCTTCTTTGACATGAACAAAGGAGGAGACCGATCTCCTCTCAGGTGAGAGCCTAGAACTGTCCTAGGGTTGCTGGGTGAGAAAAAATCAAAGAGAAGAGAGTCTTCATCTATCTTTCCTCCATCATCCATTATCTCCTCTTATCCATCTTTGACATCAAAAAGGCTCGAGACAATCGAAGAAGAAGATCAAATCAGATCCGCCATCAGAAGTCAACTGTCGAACTAGCACTCCACGGAGGACTGATCAGTCCGAGGGCTTTGTGTGGACCATCCGTAGAGGCCGGATGCTTATGCCACTATGAGCAACTAGAGAGGACTTTCAAATTTATATTCTTGATTATGGAGCTTGACTATCCACGCTCAGGCATTGGATTCGAAACCCTGATAGTAGTAATTAGATCTATTACTAAATACTGATTTTTGGTTCACATGCTTATTATTTTAAATTCAATTTTTATGCATATAAATTTATGTCATAAATCTATTTATAAAAGTTTTAAGATCAGATCTTATATATATATTTATAGATTAAATAGTTTAATTTAATAATTTTTATGATAAAAATTTTTAAATACATGCATGAAATCCTGCGCATCCAACAGCAGTATCAGAGCCACGATTCGATATGATATGATATTATATGTATTTAGATCTATAATTTATTTAAATTAGATCTGATATATAATATTTAGATTTAAAATTAGTTATAGATCTGATCATACAAATTGATATAAGGTTGTTCTACTGTAAGGTTTACCCCATACAATGCAAAGGTTGTCCTAGTTTGGATTGATTCTTATAGAATCTGATTTTAAATTGAAGCATGTAAAATTTATTTATGATAATTATTATCTATTTTAATATGATAAAATATAATAATCAAATCTAAAATAATAGATTAGATCTAAATTATTGAGATTAGATGATCTTAGTAGCAAAGTAATCAAATCAGGTTTGTCACCAGGTCGTCCGGACATAGGAGGCAATAAAGATTAGATTTTCTTTTTCCTATTCAATTGGGTCATCTTATGATATGTAGGAGTTCCATTGTGACTATATCCTATGAAAATGAATGTAAAAAAAAAATTTACATTTCTTAAAATCTTAAGATTGTATATATGATACATTGTATGAAAAGTAGTTGCATCTAATCTTTACAAATAAAATCTAGAATCATGAATATATTTAGAATAGTTTTAAAATTATTTATGATTGATTTTATTACTATTTAGGTAGAATTATTTTGATCTGAAATTAATACAATTATTGTAATTTCCTGTTGAGTCGACTCAGTATTGTTTGGATCGACTCAGGATCCTGATTAGTTAGCTCAATTTCTATTGAGCTGACTCAATGTAACAGACTAAAAATTGAGCTGATCAATGTAACAAACTAAAAATTATGATTAAAATTCATCACCAATAAGTCAACTAAGTTTTGAAACTCTGTCGACCCATTGTGATGAGTCGATTAAATCCAGAGATAAGCTGATTCAAATTTTAAATCTAAATAATCATGCATAAAAATTAATTATAAAAATATTTTATAAAATTTAAAATTATTTTCAAACATCAAACCCCTACCCATAGTTCCAAACTTAATTTAGAATTAAGTTGAATAAATTAGATCTAAAATTATGAATTAAAGATCTAATATCATTTGCATAAAATATAGGTGATGGATTTATGGGTTAGCTTGATCAGGTCCTCCTAATTGGGTTAGATCTAGGGTTAGAATCAAAGATTAAATGGACTAAGAAGAGAAATTAGATTAAATCAAGATTTTCTAGAGCCAATATAATAGTTGTAGTTGGTCGAGTCTATATCTTCGATTAGACTCAAATAGACTTTGATCTTGAGCTCAGCAGTCGAACCCAAATCCATAAGTAAATTCAATTGAAACTGATTAACCAGTTGATGTCTAAGGTCAATTTGACAGTCTTGATTAGCGATTTTTAATTGGAAGCTACTCACATAGATTGAGTTTATAACAAGCTAATGGCATATCTCTCCTACGATCTCACTTATCTGGCCAACATGGTGAATCAAGTTTTGATCAAATCGCTTAACGATTAGAGTTGACCCATGCTTACTAAAAAATCAGTTCGACTGATTTAGGTAGCCCTAATTTGACTTGTTTTATCCTTGACATGACTTGATAAGTTAGAGGATTGATGACTTGTCAGTTAGTGTTAGATGTGTGCCCTAGATGCCAGATTGGCTGACACATTCCTGTACAAATCTAAGGACAAATTTATAATTTTGATTATAAATCAATAAATGAATTATTCTTCTATCACATTGTGTACATTGTGTCTGTGATACATCCTTTGAGTTAGTAGGAATGTCAATTCATATTTTCAAGAGTTGAAAATTTAAGGTATGAATTTACATAACTAACTCATAAACAGCTTCTAACCATAGATCATCACGAGGATGGTGATCGATCCGAAAGGTTGGTGTACGATCGTTTTTTAGGATAGATATATCTTGAGTCTACGGTGTGGAGACACTGAAGTGAGAGTACAGGTATTCATTGAGAATGAGAATACTGACGTGACCATATCGAGCAGTCATAAGGAAGTCTACCTTCTCGTCGATGACTAGCTCGATGCTGCAATTGTGTGTCTAGTTCTTTGACCTGAGGTGCATCGATAGTTCATCTTGAGTGTGTTATAGTTTGACTACACCATAACTTAATCTCCTAACCATTCAAAATCTGAGGTGTATGTTGGCTATAGCACATTCATTGTAGGAACTAGGTCGCACCAAGATGGGATCTATCAACCTCGGTAGATGAGAGTAGTCCTATGATGATCGAAAGATCGAGTCCTTAAGCCCATGGCCATGGCAGAGTAAAATAATAAAAAAAGTTTTTTATTAAGGTTTCACATCGGACTCGGATCGATCGATTATTTCATATGACTGATGTTGGGTTTGACGAGTTCACCTTAACCCTAATTCAGTCGGGACTCATGATAGAGGAACTCAATCACACAGGTAGCTGCACTGAGAGATTCATCTTCAGTTCTGATGGATTGCCACCATATACTGCTAGGTGTCACTGATGGATTTTGGAAGCAATTAGAATGATCTTGATGATCGATCATTCTAATTGTCTGAATCAGAAGAGTTCTGGTCCATCGAAAACAGTTTCAATGATATCGATGATGAGATCATGACATATTTCATTACTATACAAAATTGAACCTAACTAGGTCACACTAACAAGGGTTAGGATCTGGATGTCATCAATTGGGCTAGCCCAATTGATTTGGATTAGATCCAATTAGGTTCAAAAAAATCGTGCTAGCACACGATTGAGCCTAACTTTCTCCTCGTGCAATCTTTTCTATCTTGATTGAGCTAAATGTATTTTGACTCATCCAAAGAACCTTGAGAAGGTTTCTCTCAATCTGATTGGAGCCAGTCCAGCTCAGAAAAGGCTTATCTTAATTCATGAGATGAATTAAAGACAACACCTGCTAATTCCTGACACCTGCCATTTTATTTTAGGACATCTGTCAAATATTGATATATGGATCTTAAACTGAAGGCCACTTGGCAAGAGATTATTGGAGGTTTTCTGTGGAGTGTCTAGCTGCCAAAAATAAGCACCAAAGTGGGTGCCACAATTGGACAAGGCTTGCGCCCCAAGTGGATAAAGATCAAGAGGAGTCTTGATCAACATAAACTCTTGGTCGCCATCTCCCTTGTGCTTATCCAATGTTGGTGCCAACATAGAAGAGAGGGTGGAGGTTCTTATCTGATGTGATCAGATGACATCACTCCATCAATCAATTTTTTTTTGAATTAAATGGAATTTTTTGATTGGTCGAATGATGTGGCACTGCACAGCGCAGCAGGGTCTATATAAACCCTATCTGCGCCTAGGGTTTAAGAGATTCTGCTCCCTACCCAGCAAAAGCCAGCCACCCCTCCTCTTCTCTATGTCCTCTCTGGTGCTCCCTCTCCCCTCTTCATGCCCAAGAGGTTGGGCATCCAACTGGTGAAGGATCAAGGCGTGGTGATGCATTGAACAAAGGGCTGCAGGAGTTTTTCGACAAGCTGCTGCTCCAACTTCAGGAAGGCTTTTGAAGATCTTTCTAATCAGATTGAGTTCTAATTTTTGGAGCAGAGAGTTGTGAGGAGAAGACAATCTAGGTCCTACCTGAGTGGATACTGGTATAGGTCAGGTGATTGCATGGCTAAATCAGAACCTCAAGCTTGCTGCGATCATCTACAGAGTAATCAGATTACCCTTAAGGTATTTCATGTTTCCTAATGCTTTTAGATTTATTTTAGAATTAATATCAGATAATAAAATTAGATCTAAAGATTTAGATCTAAAATAAATGTAGGATAAATTTTTTAAAATTATTTCACCCCAGATTTGATGAAATCTGGAAGATCCTACAAGGAAAAAGATGTTTTTCCTTCAGTTAGATTGGCTTATTTCTAGTCCACCTTGATCTGACTTGGTGAAGTCAGTAGGAGGATTGAGATTAGCTGGTCTATATATTTAATTTTATTAAATTATATTAACAAATTTTTTAAATTATTAAATTTATAAAATAAGCTAGTTATGGTGATAACTAGATCATAGTCTCTCATTAAGGTGAATGGTAATGGGTCCATCATTTTTGATTGACATTGTAGGCGCCATCTGTCTAGTATTTCTCTGAATGATGGAATTATTATTCATTATATGATGACTCTATTGTACTATCTGATGAATGGTTTGGTTGGTCAATGTTGGGTTCCGACCACATAGTGGAAAGTGATTTTTAAAATTCTAAAAACAAACAAATCAATAGCTTTATCAAATAAAACTATTGAGCCAGAATCCAAACCCTAGAATCACCTTGTCGATATCGATAAAACAAAAACAAGCATGCAAAAGAGATAGAATTTTTACTTTTACCAAAAAGGATGAAGTGGCATGTTGGTATTCTTCACGAGACTCTAAAGTAGAAGTCCTCCAATGGTGATCCACAGAAAATTGGCCAAGATCCTTCCTAACGGTGCACCGTCGCAGCCTTATTTTCTTAAGAATACTGTTAGCTTCAAACTCATGGTACGATCATGCCAAAGCCCAGTTGCTTCTGAACTTACCACCAGAATGACACCAAGAAGACACTCTTCAAATGTCTCATAACTTAGAATTTGATTTTTGACCCAACATATGAAAAAACCAAATCCTAGGGCACACAAGCAACACTTGCTAAAAATCTCACCACCCTTCTTACAACTTTTGCCACTCAATTTTTCCTTCCTTTTTCTCAAATTTTTTTCAAATTTTTTTTTTGATTTTCACATCCCTAATATCTATTTCAATCCAAAATCATAGTAGGCAGCCATGTGGGACATCCCATATATATAGGAACCAAAGACGTGTCATGGGATGAAGGGGTGCCAACCTTTGGCCTCCACTTTCTCATGCGGTGAATAAATTCACTGTGTGGAAATTTTTGGTACATGAGAGACTTCTCACAGAAGGACTCTCCTTCTTCTATGTGTCATAAAAATCATACTTAAATTTGGTGACAAATCAAAGGACTTCTAGTTATCTTTTAAGGCAACGCATATAGTTAAGAGCCTTCATGAAGAAGACTCTCCAACTTCACATGCTAATTTGAGGTGGGGCGGCATTTATTTTTGGCATGATTCTAGTGGGCGTAGAGGAGTCCTTCTCCACTTAAAATTATTTCAAGTTGGATAAGGATCCAATCTAAATTGACCCAATCCCATTAGGTCAAAGGCAACTGGTCTAGGTTAGCTCAAACACTTTGATCTAAACCAATTTAGAAACTTGGATTAATACAATATATAGCATATCAAATTAACCTATAAAATTTATATTAAACTTAATTAAATTAGATCAAAGTTAAATCTCAAAGTGTGTGATCCATTGGATTCTAAATCTAGCCAGCAATGGATCAAGACTTTCGACGTAACCTTAATCCGATGAGATTAGGTCATCCGAAAAGTTCCAATCAACTTGGACTCTTCCAAATTGATTCTAGAATTAAACTCTTTTAATTTTGATAAATTACAAGTCAAGATTGATGTCTAACAATATGTTATGACTATCTAAAAGATTTAAAATTTTGATAAAAAATTATCAAAATACCCTTCAGTGATAAGTTACCATATAATTCAATCCTTCTGTCAAACAACATCCCAGATGAGCTATGGGCATGAAAATATATCCAACCCAATCACTTATCATTATGTATCTGATCAGAAGATGATAATTTAGTTGATGATATATTAAAATTTTTTTCTAATTATCATCCTGCTTTGGCCAAAACTTCTGAATCATCGACCTATGAGATCACATAGGATGTTCGCTCCCCTTATTAGGAGTGACTGATCCTTTATTGATCACTCACAACCTCCATGTACACTTCACCACATCCAGAATACCCCATGCAAGGATCAAAGAATCAAGTTAGGAAGTGAACCAAAATATGATCCATATACAAAGGTACCATGTGACTCAGGTCAAAGGATCACTTGCACAACTCTCACTAGAGAATCATCAGTTGACATATAAATAAGACTCCATCTGATATTCTCTCATAGGTCTATTCAGTGAACTCATTCTCTAATGAGCATCGATATTCTTGTATTAGTGTCACCACACAAGTGGTTGTGAGATCAATCACCCTCATTTCTGAGCATACATAAGACATGCCAGTCTTACTAGTATCATTGATATCTGACTCAATGAACTAACGACTAGAAATATTTTAGGTCATGGCTATCAAAATTTAGATATCACTGGCATGATCTCATCACAGCCCTAAAATCATTATCCGATCTATGAGGTTCATTATAATCTTAAAAATAATAAGATGCAGCACATAATGAATCAAAAATATCTATTTTATTAATAATATAAATATCAATTATATGAGTCTAGAAGATAAATTATAATAAACATCCTATCACATCTCATATGCGATTGGCTTGTAGGGCATTATTCTTTCAATCTTTCACTTGCACTAAAGCCAATCGTCCCTATACTTGATACCCATGCTATCAAGTGGCGATCAAACTACTGCATTGACAAGGCCTTAGTGAATGGATCAGCTATATTGTTCTTGGTGTCAACTTGTCCACGATCATATCGCATCTTTCGACTATCTTTCGAATGAGATGGAACTGTCTTAGGATGTGCTTGGATTTATGACGAGACCTTGATTCTTTGGCTTAAGCAACTGTCTCAGTATTATCACAATAAAGGGGCACAGGTTGTTCAATCTCTGAAACCACATCTAATTCTGTGATAAATTTTTTATCCAGACGGCCTCCTTAGCAGCCTCACTAGCAGCAATATACTCAGCCTCAATGATTGAGTCAGAATAGTTTGCTGTTTGAAATTTTTCTAACTTACTGCACCACTATACAGAGTGAACATATACCCAAATATAGATTTGCTATTATCTAGATCAGATTGAAAATTAAATCTATATAACCTTTCAGTTTTAAATCAGATCCATCATATATTAAAAAAATATCTCTAGTCCTTCTCAAGTACTTAAGTATGTTTTTCACAGCTTTCCAATGATCCTCCTCGGGATCAGCCTGAAATCTACTTACAATGTCCAAGGCATAAGCCACATCAAGCCTGATACATAACATAGCATATATAATCAATCCTACAGCCAAAGCATAAGGAATAGAACTCATTCTATTTCTCTCTTTAGGTATCTTAGGAGACATCTTCTTAGAGAGTTGTATGCCATGACCTATGGGCAAGTAACCTCTTCTACTTTCCTCATGTTGAACCTCTTAACACAAGATCAATATACCTAGACTGGGACAAGCCTAGTATTCTTTTTGATCTATCTCTATAGATCTTTATACCAAGTACATAGGATGCTTCACCCAAGTCTTTCATGAAAAATTTTTGTGATAGCTATGTCTTGATCGATTGCAACATCGGGATATCATTCCCAATGAGCAGTATGTCATCCATATTTAAGATCAAAAAGATAATAGCACTTTCACTATTCTTCTTGTACACACAAAGTTCATCTACATTTTTTTATAAAGCCAAATGATTTGACTGTCTCATCAAAATAGATGTTCCAGCTCCTCCATGCTTGCTTTAATCCATAAATGGATCTATTCAGCTTGCATACCTGATTTGCTCTTCCATTTGAGATAAATCTCTCTAGCTGAGTCATATAGACTCCTTCCTCAAGGCTTTCATTGAGGAAGGTAGTCTTCACATCCATCTTCCAGATCTCATAGTCATCGTATACTACAAAAGCAAGCATTATCCGAATAGACTTGAGCATGGCTACGATGAAAAAGGTTTCTTATAATCAATACCTTGTTTTTATTTAAATCTTTTGCCACCAGCCTGGCCTTATAGATCTCTACTTGGCCATCTGCTCCAATCTTCTTTTTGAAGATCCATTTACAGCCTATTGGGGTCACACCCTCAGGCGCATCAATCAAAGTCCAAACTTGGTTGATATACATGGAGTCCATTTCGGATTTCATGGCATTGATCTACTTGTCAGAGTCACTACTTATGATAGCTTCCGAATAGATCATGGGATCATCATTCTCAATGATGTGGGATGTATTGTCATTCTCAATGATAAATCCATACCTGAGTGGTACATTACGCACTCTACCTGACCTTCGGAGAGGAGGTGTGTGTAGTGGCTGTGCCTCAACAATGGGCACATCTAGTTGAGAACTATTTGGTGAATCCTGAATGGATTATAGGTTTTGAACTTCATCAAGTTCAACAGACCTCCCACTATCTCCCTCTTGGATAAACTCTTTTTTTAAGAAAATGACATGCCTACCAACAAACACCTTTTGTTGAGTAGGGAATAGAAGTATATCTTATACTCTCCTTAGGATAACCTACAAATCTGTATTTTTCTGATCTAGCATCCAGCTTATATCCATCAACATTTTTCACATAAGCTGGGCAATCTAAATCTTAAGATGCTTAAGATTGGATCTTTTCTCTTTTCATATTTCATATGGAGTGCTAGAAACAGATTTAGAAGGTACTTTATTTAAGATATACGCTATAGTCTTGAGGGTATATCCCCAAAAGGATATCGAAAAATCCGTGAAACACATCATAGACCACACCATATCTAATAAGGTGTGATTCTTTCTTTTCATAATTTCATTTAATTATGGAGTATAAAGAGGTATCCATTGAGAAAGTATTCTATTTTTTTTAAATAATCGAGAAACTCATTAGACAAGTATTCTCCTCTTGATCAGATCGAAAGTTTTAATACTTTTACTAGTTTGTTTCACAACCATTCTTTGATACTCTTTAAATTTGTTAAAGACTTCAGATTTATATTTCATTAAATATATATATCTAAATCTAGACCTATCATCAGTAAATGTGATGAAGTAAGAGTATCCACCTCTGACTTGAGTCGACATTGGACCACATACATCAGATATACAAGATCCAATATGTCACTCATCCTTTCTTCATATCCAGTAAATAGAGTCTTGATCATTTTTTCTATGAGGCAAGATTTACAAGTTCTATATGATCATAATCATAAGGATCAAAAAAATTACTTTTGAATAACTTATTAATCCTTAACTCATTTATATGGCCAAGTCGGTAGTGCCAGAGGTATGTGATATTTACATCCTCTCTCTTTTTTTTTCATATTATCAATATGAAATACATTATCATTAAAGAAAGAAACAAAAGACCATTATCAATAAAAGTACTTTCATAATATTCATTAGAAAAATATATAGAACAACCATTGTTCTTTGCATTTATTTCAAAATCTTATTCCAATAACAATGGTACTGAAATAATATTTCTAACAATATTAAAATATAATAACAGATCTTCATTTCAAAACTTTGTCCGAAGGCAACTTTAAAACCTTGATTCTTACAGCTTCGATCTGAATGGACTCTCCACTAGCATCGAACAGCTCGAAGTCACCTTTATTCAGACTCTTTATTTTTGTAGACCCTGCAACGATTTACAAAAGTGTGACCACAGGCAGTATCTAATCTCCAAGAATTTGAAATTAAAGTACTTAATGATAAATTAGCTTGTATCATATACAAACCTTTAGCAACATTTGTCAATTTCACGGTTGCAAGGTACTCTTTGCAATTTCTCTTCCAATGGCCCTCTTTCCTACATGATAGCAAGTACCTTTGGTGGAGACCTTCTTCACCTTCTTCTTGGAGATGCCAGCCTTAAGATTCATCTTTTTCTTAGAATCCTTCTTTGTCTTCTTCTTGCCGATCTTATCAACAAGAAGAACCAGAGCCTTTTCACTCTTGAAATAGCTCTCTACTGTTTTCAGTATATTCAGCAGTTCTGACAGGCTGATGTTTAGTTTGTTCATATAATAATTTATAACAAACTGAGAAAAAGAGTCAGAGAGAGACTGTAGGATCAAAGCCTGGCTCAGTTCACCATCTATGATAAAATCCAGCTGTCTCAGATAAGTGATCAAATCAATCATCTTCAGGACATACATTTGCACTGAGGTGCCTTCAGTCATGTGGGCACGGAACAACTACTTTGATATCTCATATCAAGCAGTTCTACTTTGTTCCCCATATAACTCTTTAAGATTAAGGAGTATAGAGGGAACATCCATGTCCTCATGTTGCCTCGGAAGCTCGTTGCTCATGGAGGCAAGTATGATGCATTTGACAGTCATACTGTCATCTTTCCATATCTTGTATGTGGCCTTTTCCTCCTCGGAAACATCTTTTTCAAGAAAATCTGGTGCAGGTGTATCCAGAATATAGGAGATTTTTTTTTGAGTGAGAATAATTCTCAGATTTCTTAACCAGTCTATATAGTTAGGTCCGATCAATTTGTTTGTATCAGTATGCCTCTAAGTGACAGTGAGGATGCCATGTGTGTAGTTAATCTACAAATAATAAAAACATAATATAAGCAGATAACTCATGATGATATTCATAACTAGATTAGGATTTTTATCTAATTGTGTCTCTCACTATTTTATCAAACTTCATAGCCCTCATCTATGAAAATTGAGAAATATATATTGTTTCTTAGTGGGGATGAGATCCCTATTCCTCACAAATACCTTGTGGATAGCACAACAAGTATTCATGAGTTCAAGAGTAGGTAACTCTTTACCAATTATACCACTACAATTCTCAACATTTTTCTCTCTAGCCTCTAGATCACATATAGCTTTGTGAATAGCACAACAAACTATAGTATTCTAGTTAAGTTGACCCTTCAATCTCATATGGTCATACTTAAACAATGCTGCTCTTGTGGATAGCACAACAAATCAATACTATTCAAAATATGCCATAAGCATCAAAATGTATTTGATCAACATCATATCAATTTCTATAGTAAGCCTTGTGGATAGCACAACAAGCTCAATAAGATCTTGACATACTCTATCGATCAAGTTCAAAGGAAGGCCCTTGTAATGTCTGCATCAATAATCAATCTAAGTCCGAAATTCAGTAAGACCAAATTGGTCAAGTCAATAGGTGGGAGGCACCCTGTAGCTTTTCTTAGACACCAACAGAGTTGGTCAGACTAGCATACGGACCTAATTAAAAAATCACCTTTCACACTTTTCTCGATACCAATTCATCTAAAGAATTTGACTTTTAATTGAAAGTAGATCCCAATATTATAACTTAATATAATTTTTAAGAGGGACTTTGAACTGATCTCAGTACATCCTAACTACGACTATAAAAAATATATTTTACATATTATATAATATGGAATATGGCATATAAACTCAAATCATAATAGCAATCATATAATCATACCAAAAATTTATATAAGGGTATAATTGAAGTCATAACATATGACAAGCATATCCAAAAATATAACTAACCCTAACCATATTAGGCATGCAAAACATCCTAAACTATACATCCATTTAAGCATGAAGGTACCATGATAAAATAAATTCTAAATTATCAAAAATCCATAATTCTAATAATTAATGTTGGGTATAAAATACCCACAGCTGAAGTTCTCAACGGGATTGACCCTTGCAGGCTCCGTCCACGACTCCAACCGCAAGGAAGACTCCGCCCGGACTCAAACGGGAGCCGGGCTCCGCCCACGACTTCAACCGCAAGGAGGACTCCGCCCAGACTCCTACGGGAGCCGGGCTCCATCACCAACTTCAACCGCTGGTAAGCTCCGCCCAGACTCCTACGGGAGCCGGGCTTCGTCGCCAACTTCAACCGCTGGTAAGCTCCGCCCGGACTCCTACGGGAGCCGGGCTTCGCACCTGACTTTAATTGCAGGAAGACTCCGCCCAGACTCCTACGGGAGCCGAGCTCCGTCCATGACTCCAACCGCAAGGAAGACTCCGTTCGGACTCCTACGGGAGTCGGGCTCTGCCCACGACTTCAGCCGCAAGGAGGACTCCGCCCGGACTCCTACGGGAGCCGGGCTCCGTCACCAACTTCAACCGCTGGAAGACTCCGTCCGGACTCCTATAGGAGCCAGGCTCCATCCATGACTCCAACCGCAAGGAAGACTCTGCCCGGACTCCTATGGGAGCCAGGCTCCGCCCACAACTTCAACCGCAAGGAGGACTCCGCCCGGACTCCTACGGGAGCCGGGCTCTGTCACCAACTTCAACCGCTGGTAAGATCCGCCCGAACTCCTACGGGAGTCGGGCTCCGTCACCAACTTCAACCGCTGGTAAGCTCCGCCCGGACTCCTACGGGAGCCGGGCTTCGTCGCCAACTTCAACCACTGGTAAGATCCGCCCGGACTGCTACGGGAGCCGGGCTTCGCACCTGACTTTAATTGCAAGAAAACTCTGCCCAGACTCCTATGCGAGCCGGGCTCCGTCCACAACTCTAACCACAAGGAAGACTCCGCCCGGACTCCTACGGGAGCTGGGCTCTGCCCACGACTTCAGCCGCAAGGAGGACTCCGCCTGGACTCCTATGGGAGTCGGGCTCCGTCACCAACTTCAACCGCTGGAAGACTCCGCCCGGACTCCTACGGGAGACGGGCTCCGTCCACGACTCCAACTGCAAGGAAGACTCCGCCCGGACTCCTACGGGAGCCGGGCTCCGCCCACAACTTCAACCGCAAGGAGGACTCCGTCAGGACTCCTACGGGAGCCGGGCTCCGTCACCAACTTCAACCGCTGGTAAGCTCCGCCCGGACTCCTACGGGAGCCGGGCTCCATCACCAACTTCAACTGCTGGTAAGCTCTGCCTAGACTCCTACAGGAGTCGGGCTTCGTCGCCAACTTCAACCGCTGGTAAGCTCCGCCCGGACTCCTACGGGAGCCAGGCTTTGCACCTGACTTTAATTGCAGGAAGACTCAGCCCGGACTCCTACGGGAGCCGGGCTCCGTCCATGACTCCAACCGCAAGGAAGACTTCGCCCGGACTCCTACGGGAGCCGAGCTCCACCCACGACTTCAGCCGCAAGGAGGACTCCTTCCGAAATCCTATGGGAGCCGGGCTCCGTCACCAACTTCAACCGCTGGAAGACTCCGACCGGACTCCTACGGGAGCCGGGCTCCACCCATGACTTCAACCGCAAGGAGGACTCCGCCCGGACTCCTACGGGAGCCGGGCTCCGTCACCAACTTCAATCGCTGGTAAGCTCCGCCCGGACTCCTACGGGAGCCGGGCTCCGTCACCAACTTCAACCGCTGGTAAGCTCCGCCCGGACTCCTACGGGAGCCGGGCTTCGTCGCCAACTTCAACTGCTGGTAAGCTCCGCCCGGACTCCTACTGGAGCCGGGCTTCGCACCTAACTTTAATTGCAGGAAGACTCCGCCCAGACTCCTACGGGAGCCGGGCTCCATCCACAACTCCAACCACAAAGAAGACTCCGCCCGGACTCCTACGGGAGCCGGGCTCTGCCCATGACTTCAGCCGCAAGGAGGACTCCGCCCAGACTCCTACGGGAGCCAGGCTCCGTCACCAACATCAACCGCTGGAAGACTCCGCCCGGACTCCTACGGGAGCCGGGCTCCATCCATGACTCCAACCGTAAGGAAGACTCTGCCCGGACTCCTATGGGAGCCGGGCTCCGCCCACGACTTCAACCGCAAGGAGGACTCCGCCCGGACTCCTACGGGAGCCGAGCTCCGTCACCAACTTCAACCGCTGGTAAGCTCCGCCCGGACTCCTACAGGAGCCGGGCTCCATCACCAACTTCAACCGCTGGTAAGCTCTGCCCGGACTCCTACGGGAGTCGGACTTCGTCGCCAACTTCAACCGCTGGTAAGCTCCGCCCGGATTCCTATGGGAGCCGGGCTTCGCACCTGACTTTAATTGCAGGAAGACTCCGCCCGGACTCCTATGGGAGCCGGGCTCCGTCCATGACTCCAACCGCAAGGAAGACTCCGCCCGAACTCCTACGGGAGCCGGGCTCCGCCCACGACTTCAGCTGCAAGGAGGACTCCGCCCGGACTCCTACGGGAGCCAGGCCCCGTCACCATCTTCAACCGCTGGAAGACTCCGCCCGGACTCCTACAGGAGTCAGGCTCCATCCACGACTCCAACCGCAAGGAAGACTCCGCCCGGACTCCTACGGGAGCCGGGCTTCGCCCACGACTTCAACCGCAAGGAAGACTCCACCCGGACTCCTATGGGAGCCGGGCTCTGTCACCAACTTCAACCACTGGTAAGCTCCACCCGGACTCCTACGGGAGCCGGGCTTCGTCACCAACTTCAACCGCTGGTAAGCTCCGCCCAGACTCCTACAAGAGCCGGGCTTCGTCGCCAACTTCAATCGCTGGTAAGCTCCGCCCGGACTCCTACGGGAGCCAGGCTTCGCACTTGACTTTAATTGTAGGAAGACTCCGCCCGGACTCCTACGGGAGCCGGGCTCCGTCCATGACTCCAACCGCAAGGAAGACTCCGTCCGGACTCCTACGGGAGCCAGGCTCCATCCACGACTCCAACCGTAAGGAAGACTCCACCCGGACTCCTACGGGAGCCGGGCTCCGCCCACGACTTCAGCCGCAAGGAGGACTCCACCCGGACTCCTACGGGAGCTGGGCTCCGTCACCAACTTCAACTGCTGGAAGACTCTGCCCGGACTCCTACGAGAGTCGGGCTCCGTCCACGACTCCAACCGCAAGGAAGACTCCGCCCGGACTCCTACGGGAGCCGGGCTCCGCCCACGACTTCAACCGCAAGGAGGACTCCGCCCAGACTCCTACGGGAGTCGGGCTCCATCACCAACTTCAACCGCTGGTAAGCTCCACCTGGACTCCTACGGAAGCCGGGCTCCGTCACCAACTTCAACCGCTGGTAAGCTCCGCCCGGACTCCTACGGGAGCCGGGCTTCGTCACCAACTTCAACCGCTGGTAAGCTCCGCCCGGACTCCTACGGGAGCCAGGCTTCGCACCTGACTTTAATTACAGGAAGACTCCGCCCGAACTCCTACGGGAGCCGGGCTCCGTCCACGACTCTAACCACAAGGAAGACTCCGCCCGGACTCCTACGGGAGTCGGGCTCCGTTCACGACTCCAACTGCAAGGAGGACTCTGCCCGGACTTCTACGGGAGCCGGGCTCCGCCCATGACTTCAACCGCAAGGAGGACTCAGCCCGGACTCCTACGGGAGCCGGGCTCCGTCACCAACTTCAACCACTGGTAAGCTCCGCCCGGACTCCTACGGGAGCCGGGCTTCGTCGCCAACTTCAACCGCTGGTAAGCTTTGCCCGGACTCCTACGGGAACCGGACTTCGCACCTGACTTTAATTGCAGGAAGACTCCCCCCGGACTCCTACGGGAGCCGGGCTCCGTCCATGACTCCAACCGTAAGGAAGACTCCGCCCGGACTCCTACGGGAGTCGGGCTCCGTTCACGACTCCAACCGCAAGGAGGACTCCGCCCGGACTCCTATGGGAGCCGGGCTCCGCCCACGACTTCAACCGCAAGGAGGACTCCGCCCGGACTCCTACGGGAGCCGGGCTCCGTCACCAACTTCAACCGCTGGTAAGCTCCGCCCGGACTCCTACGGGAGCCGGGCTTCGTCGCCAACTTCAACTGCTGATAAACCCCATCCGAACTCCTATGGGAGCCGGACTTCGCACCTGACTATAATTGCAGGAAGACTCTGCCCGGACTCCTACGGGAGTCGGGCTCCATCCATGACTCCAACCGCAAGGAAGACTCCGCCCGGACTCCTACGGGAGCCAGGCTCCGTCCACGACTCCAACAGCAAGGAGGACTCCGCCCGAACTCCTACGGGAGCCGAGCTCCGTCGCCAACTTCAACTGCTGGTAAGCTCCGTCCGGACTCCTACGGGAGCCAGACTTCGCACCTGACTTTAATTACAGGAAGACTCCCCCCGGACTCCTACGGGAGCCGGGCTCCGTCCATGACTCCAACCTCAAGGAGGACTCTGCCCGAACTCCTACAGAAGTCGGGCTCCGTCGCCAATTTTAATTGCTGGTAAGCTCCGTCCAGACTCCTACGGGAGCCGTGCCCCGCCCCCGACTGTGACTGAAGGAAGACTTCATCCGAACTCCTGCGAAAGCTGGATTCTGAGCTTCTCTTGGATAGATGGCTAACCACCTCTCTCCGCCAGACACTCCAGCCAGACTTCAGCCGGCAGACCTTCGCCCCCTGGCGCGCTGCAGTAACAGCCGCGATTCTGCTCCATTCCCTGTTGCAGATTCCACGCGGCTCCATCACTCCACGACCCTGCTCCACCTCCTGCGATGGATTCCACGTGGCTCCATCACTCCTTGGCAGGCCGTAATAATGGTTACGGTCCTGCTCCACTTCCTGCGACGGATACCACGCGATTCTCCTATCCTCTGGCAAGTCGCGACAATGGACGCCGCTCCGCTTCTCGTGGCAGACTCCACGTGGCACGCCATGGTAATAGCCACGGGTCCACCCCACTACTAGCCGCAACAAACTTTTTCTGACCATGGGCGGCCCACTATCAGACGGTTACAGGCATCACCATCAGTTTGTTGCCACCTCCGTCTATAAAAGGGGGAACCCCATATACGTTATTCCATAAGCTCTCATTTTTCCTAGAAACTCTACTAAAATTTCCGTTCGAGCACTCCATTCTTGTTGAGGCAGAGAACTGACTTGAGCATCGGAGGGTCTTGCCAGAGCAACCCCACCTCCGGTTTAGACTTCTTTTGCAGGTCCCGACGGCGACCGCGACTCCCTCGACTCCAGCTTCTCCGGCGTAAGCAGATTTTTGCACCAATAATTAAAATTTAAAATCATGGTACATATAAAGTTAAAAATATTTTTTGAGTAAAAATTAATGCTAAAAATCAATGTAACATTTTTGGCAATATATAATCAATAACAATTCTATGCAACTATTTTGCACTTATTTGATTGAATCAGACAAGGATGGCTCTGATACCACTATTGGGTTCTGACCATACAGTGAAAAGTATTTTTAAAATTCTAAAAATAAATAAATCAATAGCTTTATCAAATAAAACTATCGAGTCAGAATCCAAACCCTAGAATCACCTTGTCAATATCAATAAAATAAAAACAAGCATATAAAAGAGATAAAATTTTTACTTTCACCAAAAAGGATGAAGTGGCATATTGGTGTTCTCCATGAGACTCCTGTTGGTGCAAAAATTCGCTTGCACCGGAGAAGCTGGAGTCGAGGGAGTCGCGGTCGCCGTCAGAACCTGCAAAGGAAGTCTAAACCGAAGGTGGGGTTGCTCCGACAAGACCCTCCGACGCTCAAGTCAGTTCTCTGCCTCAACAAGAATGGAGTACTCGAATGGAGAATTTAGTAGAGTTTTTAGATAAAAATGAGAGCTTATAGAATAACGTATTTGGGGTTTCCCTTTTATAGATGGAGGGGGCAACAGATTGATAGCGATGCCTGTAACCGTCTGGTTGTGGGCCGCCCAGAGTCAGGAGGAATTTATTACGGAGGGTAGTGGAGTGGGATCGTGGCTATCGCCGTGGCTCGCCACGTGGAATCAGTTACGGAGACTAGAGCGACGTCTGCTGTCGTGACTCATCAGGGAGTGGGGGATTCGCACAGAATCTGCCGCAGGGAGTGGAGCAGGGTCATGGCCGTTAATGCGGCCTGTCAGGGAGTAATGGGGCTACGCAGGGTCTGCCGCAGAGAGTGGAGCAGTGGTGTCCGTTACTGTGGCTTGTCAGGGGATCCAGACTTCTTGGTCGAAGTTCGGTTGGAGTCGGTAGCGAGGCCCGGCACCCATAGGAGTTTGGATGAGGTCTTCTATGCTGCAGAGACTGTGGATGGAGCCCGACTCCCATAGGAGTCTGGGCGAAGTCTTCCTCGTTGTAGAACTCGCGGATGGAGTCCGGCTCTCGTAGGAGTCTGGGCGAAGTCTTCCTTGCTGCAGAAATTATGGACGGAGCCCGGCTCCCGTAGGAGTCCGGGCGAAGTCTTCCTTGCTGTAGAACTCGCGGACGGAGCCCAGCTCCCGTAGGAGTCCGGGCGAAGTCTTCCTTGCTGTAGAACTCGCGGACGGAGCCCGGCTCCCGTAGGAGTCCGGGCGAAGTCTTCCTTGCTGCAGAAATTATGGACGGAGCCCGGCTCCCGTAGGAGTCCAGGTGAAGTCTTCCTTGCTGCAGAAATTGTGGACGGAGCCCGGCTCTCGTAGGAGTCCAGGCGAAGTCTTCCTTGCTGTAGAACTCGCGGACGGAGCCCGGCTCCCGTAGGAGTCCGGGCGAAGTCTTCCTTGCTGTAGAACTCGCGGACGGAGCCCGAATCCCGTAGGAGTCCGGGCGAAGTCTTCCTTGCTGCAGAAATTATGGATGGAGCCCGGCTCCCGTAGGAGTCCGGGCGAAGTCTTCCTTGCTGCAGAAATTATGGACGGAGCCCAGCTCCCATAGGAGTCCGGGCGAAGTCTTCCTTGCTGTAGAACTAGCGGACGGAGCCCGGCTCCCGTAGGAGTCCGGGCGAAGTCTTCCTTGCTGTAGAAATTATGGACGGAGCCCGGCTCCCGTAGGAGTCCGAGCGAAGTCTTCCTTACTGTAGAACTCGCGGACGGAGCCCGGCTCCCGTAGGAGTCCGGGCGAAGTCTTCCTTGCTGCAGAAATTATGGACGGAGCCCGGCTCCCGTAGGAGTCCGGACGAAGTCTTCCTCGCTGTAGAACTCGCGGACGGAGCCCGGCTCCCGTAGGAGTCCGGGCGAAGTCTTCCTTGCTGTAGAACTCGCGGACGGAGCCCGGCTCCTGTAGGAGTCCGGGCGAAGTCTTCCTTGCTGTAGAACTCGCGGACGGAGCCCGGCTCCCATAGGAGTCCGGGCGAAGTCTTCCTTGTTGCCGAGATCACGGACGGAGCCCGGCTCCCGTAGGAGTCCGGGTGGAGTGACGGGGGTTCACCAACAGTTGTTGAAAAATGGAAGAGACTCGCGAGGGTCGACCCCGCCAAGAACTTCGGCCGAGGGTATTTTATACCCAACACCTCCAAAATAGAAGTCTTTCAATAGTGATCCACATGAAAGTTGGCCAAGGTCCTTCCTAATCGGTGCGTCGCTACAGCCTTGTCTTCTCAAAAATACTGTCGGCTTCGAACTCGTGATACGATCACACCAAAGCCCAATTACTTTTGAATTTACCATCAGAATGACACCAAGAAGATACTCTTCAAACATCGTACAATCTAAAATTTGATTTTTAGCTCCAACATATGAAAAAATCTAACCCTAGGGCACACAAGCAACACTTGCTAAAAATCTCACCACCCTTCTTACAACTTTTGCCACTCAATTTTCTCTTATCTTTTTTTCAATTTTTTTTAAATTTTTTTTAATAATTTCTATATCCCTAATCTCTAGTTTCAACCCAAAATTATAGTAGGTAGCCATGTGGAACATCCCATATAAATAGGGGACCAAAGGATGTGTTATGGGATGAAGGGGTGCCAACCTTTGGCGCTCCACTTTCTCACATGGTGAGTAAATTCATCGTGTGGAATCTTTTGGCACATGAAGACTTCTCATAGAAGAACTCTCCTTCTTCTATGTGCCATAAAAATCTCACTTAAATTTGGTAACAAATCAAAGGACTTCTGGTTTATCTTTTAAGGCAATGCATATAGTTAAGAGCCTTCGTGAAGAAGGACTCTCCAACTTCACATGCTAATTTGAGATGGGGCGGCATTTATTTTTGATGTGGCTTTTAGTGGGTGTAGAAGAGTCTTTCTTCACTTAAAACTATTTGAAGTTGGATAAGGATCCAATCTAAATTGACCCAATCCATTAGATCAAAGGCAACTGGTCTTGGTTAACTCAAACACTTTGATCTAAACCAATTTAGAAACTTGGGTTAAGCCAATGTGCTAGCATATCAAATTATTCTATAAAATTTATATAAAATTTTAGTTAAATCAAACTAAAACTAAATTTCAGAGTGTGTAATCCATTAGATTCCAAATCTAGCCAGCAGCGGACCAAGACTTTCAATGTAATCCTAATCTGATGAGATTAGGTCACCCGAAGAGTCCCAATCAACTTGGACTCTTCTAAATTGATTTCAGAATTAAACTCTTTTAATTTTGATGAATCTATAAGTTAAAATTAATATCTAGCAATATATCATGACTACCTAGAAGATTTAAAATTTTGATAAAAAATTACCAAAATATCTTTCAATGGTAAGTTACCATGTAATTCAATCCTTCAGTCAAACAACATCCCAGATGAGCTGTGGATATAAAAATATATTAAACCCAATCATTTATCATTATGTATCTCAATCAAAAGGTGATGATTTAGTTGATGATATATTAGAAATTTTTTTCTAATTATTATCCTACTTTGGCCAAAGACTTTCGAATCATCGATCAATGAGATCACATAGAATGTTCGCTCCTTTTATTAGGAGTGACTGATCTCTTATTGATTACTCACAATCTTCATGCATATTTTACCACATCCAGAATATTCCATACAAGGATTAAAGAATCAAGTTAAGAAGTAAACCAAAATATGGATCTATATACTCAAGGTACCATAGTGATCTCAGGTCAAAAGATTACTTACACAACTCCCACTAGAGAATCATCAGTTAACATGTAAATAAGACTCCATCTGATATTCTCTCATAGGTCTATTCAGTGAACTCATTCTCTAATGAGCATCCATATCTTTGTATTAGTATCATCATACAAGTGATTGTGAGATCAACCACCCTCATTTCTGAGCATATATAGGACATACCAGTCTTATCGGTATCATTGATCTCTGACTCAATGAACCAATGACTAATAATATTTTAGGACATGGCTACCAAAGATTTAGATCTCACTGACATGATCTCATCATGGCTTTACAACCATTGCTCGAACCTATGAGGTTCATTATAATCTTAAAAATAATAAGATATAGCATATAATGAATCAAAAATACCTATTTTATTAATAATATAAATATCAATTACATGAGTCTAAAAGATAAATTACAATAAACACCCTATCGCATCCCATATGCGATTGGCTTGTAGGGCATTATTCTTTTAGCTGAACCATACTCAGACCTGATTATTCATTAGTTAGAATCACTGAGTAGATTTATGTTAATGGTTGGACCTAACCAGGACTTTCAGTGGAGGCCCATCACCTACTGAAATAAAATCTGAGGCAAAATTAATTACTAAAAATTATTTAAAAAAATAATTGATTAAGAACCTATCCATAGATGTATATGGATTGGTCGAGCCATACTCGGACCTGTATGCAGTCTGTGTAGATTCTAGTACCCACTAAGGAATTAAGGTAGTTCTTCAAATTGGAGTTAGAGGCTATCAATTCGTATAAAATAGTGAGAGAATTTTTAGACTAAAGTCTATGTTGTTAGGCTTGTTTAATTCATATACTAATTAGGTTTGTGTTTTCTTTTCTTTTCAAAAATGGCTAGCAATTTATCACTCTACTCACTGTTTGATAGTAATAAGCTTATTGGATCCAACTTCGATAGTCAATATTAGAAGTTGAACATTGATCTTGAGCCCAATCTAGCTAAAAAATTTAGGCTGAATTGAATCAAGCAGACTATGACCTAAATAGGTTAAAGAGAAACGAGCAATTAGTTGCTGGTCAAGGTACTTATATGATAACACCTTATAATTTCTCTATATGTGATACTACTACCTAGGTATTGGATATCGAAAGTCCAGTTCACATATGTAATTCCTTGCAAGGACTTCAAGTTAGTAGAAAATTTGAGAACGACGAGAGATTCCTAAATATGAGAGATAAAAGTCAAGTTTCAATCCAACTTTAGAAGTCGTCGAACTTATTTTTAAATCAAATAGTATCATTTTAAGTGATTATCACTATTGTCCATCTTTCTTGATGAATATAATCTCTGTTGGCCTTTTGATCAAAGTTGGTTATAGTTTATTAATAAAGAATGATTATTGTGATATCATTATGAATGATGATACAATAATGCAAGGACAATTAAGAAATGATATCTATATTTTATCATAGTCTGTGAGTGTATTGTACACTCCAAATAAACATCTAAAGTTAGATAATATCATAGATGCCTATCTTTGGCATTGCAAACTTGATCATATTAACAAAAGCAGGATAAACAGGTTAGCACAAGAAGATATCCTCAATATTAATGATTATGAATCATTACCGATCTGTGAGTCTTGTCTTCTTAGAAAGATGACTAAGTCATTGTTTATTAAAAAAGGTGAACGAGCTAATAAAATTCTAGTTCTAATATATAGTGATGTTTATAGACCTATGAACATTAGTGCCAGAGGAGGGTATAGCTATTTCATTACATTCATAGACGACCTATCTAGGTATGGGTATATCTACTTGATGAAACACAAGTCCAAATCATTTGAAATATTCAAACAATTTTGTAATGAAGTAGAGAAACAAAAAAAAAAATATTAAGATTCTTCGATCTGACCGAGAGGATGAATATCTTTTCAATGAATTTCTGACATATCTTGGAGAGAATGGGATTCTCTCATAATGGATTTCTCTAGAGACACCATAGCATAATGGTATCTCAAAAAGAAGAAATTGAATCTTGTTGGATATGGTTCAGTTCATGATAGGGTTTGCAAGTCTACCGATCTTCTTTTGGAGATATGCACTTGAGACAGCTTATTTTGTGCTCAATAATATTTCAAACAAGTCAGTTAGTAAAATATCATATGAGATATGGTTAGGACGTAGGCCGAACCTCACTTACCTTAAGGTCTGAGGATGTCTGGCTTATGTCAAATAATTACAAATCGACAAGCTCGGATCTAGATCAGATAAGTGTAATTTTATAAGGTACCCCAAGAAAATGAAGGGATATTATTTTTACCTTTCTGTTGAACAAAAAGTATTTGTCAGCAGTAAGATATACTTTTTAGAAAAGAGTTCTTTAGTAAAAGAATAAATACCTCTAAAGTCGAGCTTGACGAAATTCGACAGGTAAAAGAACTGACATCAGTGACTAAATCTGAACCGAATTTGATAAGATCAAATCTGAAGCCCAATATACAAACATTCTTAAGATGATCTGATAGAGTACCACATTACCAGACAGATACCTAAATTTCTTAATCCAGGATAGGGATCCTGTTGAGCTCGATGAGAACAATGAGGATCCAGTCACCTACATGGATGCAATGCAGAGATCTGACTCTGAGAAATGGTTTGAAGCCATGAAATTCAAAATGGAGTCCATGAAGATCAACAATGTGTGGACATTGATTGATCCACCTGAAGGAGTAAAATTCATAGGGTGTAAGTGGGTCTTCAAAAGGAAAAGGGGCACAGACGGAAAGGTATCATTAGCATTATGGTGTTACTATGATGAGATATTCTCTCCTGTGGTAATGCTCAAGTCCATTCAGATCATGCTTGCGATAGCGGCATACCTGGACTATGAAGTTTGACAAATGGATATGAAGACAGCTTTCTTAAATAAAAAGCTGAACGAAGAGGTGTATGTGATGCAACCTGAAGGGTTCATATCCACAGATGAGTTCAAGATATGCAAGCTTCAAAGATCCATTTATATATTCAAGCAAGCATCTCGGAGTTAGAACATACATTTTGATAAGGTGATCAGAATGTATGGCTTCATTAAGAATGGAGAGGAATCCTGCATGTATAAGTGGGCTAATGGTTCAGTAATTATATTCTTATTTTGTATGTAGATGATATTCTCTTATTCGAGAATGATATCCCTGCATTATAGAGAATAAAAGTGTGGCTGTTGTCGTAATTCATCAAGAAGGATCTGAGAGAAGCAGCCTACATCTTAGGAATGAAAATCTATAGAGATAGATCTAAGAGGCTGTTCGGACTCTCTCAATCAACGTACATAGATACCATGCTGAAATGGTTCAGCATGGAGAATTTCAAAAAAGGCTATCTTCCAATAGGCCATGAAATTTCTCTCTCGAAGAAGGATTGTCTGACAATCCCTCAAGAGAGAGAACGTATGAGTAAAATTTCATATGCCTTGGTAGTGGGTTCTATAATGTATGCCATGATATGTACGAGATCGGATATGGTATACTCACTAGGAGTAGTGAGCAGATACCAATCAGATCCGGATGAGAACTATTGAAAAGTTGCAAAAATCATCCTTAAGTATTTGAGAAATACTAAGGACTAGTAGCTTGTTTATGGAGAATTATTGGGAATTGTGTCCTAAAACTAATTATGTGACGATTGAGTTTATCTTTGTATATGAACTATTGATTATTGAATAAAAATTATTCTGATATTTTTCATCATAAAGTTACATCTTCCTTGAACTCTTGTATTGTGATGAAGTCCTTAGAACTATGCTAGTGTGCGATAAAGAGAGGATTTATCGTATAGTTCTTAAATATGTTCATGATCAAATGATACATCATTACAGGATGATGATGTTTATCAAGTAAAGGTCGTTGTGTGCCATATGAGTCGGTTGTCCTTTTAATCAAGGAGTGTGGTGATACTGGTATGGCATATAGGTGAGATGTAGGGGTACATCATCACTAAACAAGTGACTCATCTATTAAGCATTCTGCTGTCAAGAGCTACTCGCGAAACACATGAGTATAAGTATCCTTCAAACTAAGATCACCATAGTGACTTGCAAGCAACTCACTGTGCTTTGGTGCCAAACTATCTGGATTTCTAAAGCAGTGATGGAAGGCTATTGGGTACAGTCAAGTAGTTATGAAGTCTATGTGTAGATCAAGATGGAATTGACCCCTCTATATTATTGAAGATGATGTATCGCTGTATTTCAATTTAGCAAAGCCTTGACCAAAATAATCCATGAGATAGATTTGAAAGGTTAAAATATAATACGGACGAAGCAATCTCGGTTGACAGTTAACCTGAGACCATCTTAGAGCATTTAGGGTCAAAAAGATGAATTATGTAATAACCATGTGTTGAATTTTGGAATATTTTTTTATAATAATTTGATCTATCTGGATGTCTGGAATAATTACTAGATGGTATCTCAATTAGTGCAGAAATTGGTTCTGTGCTACCGATTTAGTGTTTGAACCTATGGAGTCACGCACACAAGTCAGACAAAATAAGAAAGAATTGCCTATGTTTATATTCTAATTTGAAAGTACTTGACTTAATCGAATATAAAAGCTAGCTTGATTAAAATTACATTATGGATCAAATAGGATTGAAGAGTTGACTATGTCTAGCTAGCACTACACATGAGATTCAGGTTTGATCACAAAGATGAATAGTTTTTAATCTATGATCCATGGAGCATATGAAAGATTGAATTTAAGTACTGATTAATTTTAGATTAGATTTAAATTAATTAGTATTAATTAGATCCAAAATTTAAGTTAGATTTAGTACAAAAGTCCTAAAGAGTTTGAGATTGATAGCCTTTCGAAATTATTTCGAACCAGCTTCAAATTGGGTTCAAATCGAACCCATTTTTGATGAGATATAAGTATTTTCACTTGCACTAGGATTCTCCTCTATTATGGCTGACCAACACCTGGAGCTTTGCTCATTTGGGGCATCCCATGTGGGTGAGGGAGTGGGTATAAATTGGTTATCATATGTGATGGCAATTCTATCTCATATAGGAATCCTTCTTTTATGAGTATTGGACTAATTCAAATCAAATTTGAGTTAGGACTCTTATACTTATTGGGTCATAAAAATTATCTATAAATAAAGAGGATCTCTACCTATGGATGCATAGCAAACAAATCAGATCGAGAGAAGAAAGAAAGAGAGAGAGAGGCATGAGAAGAGAGAAAGGTTCCTTCTTCCCCCTTGCCCTCTCCTCTTATTGCCGCCCCTCTTCCCTTGGGTGTCGATCCATCTTGGGTGTCCCACCTGTTGGTGTGAGGTTTCACACCAACACATCTCATTTTTTATTTGATTGGAGTGGAAGGTAATTGGATTGGAGTTCATTCTGCTTTCCTGCGGCGTCTGATGTGCATGCGAAGTAGAGGGTCTGCACATCTAGACCTCCATGAAGATTTATATCAGATAATTTGAGATTTGATCTCTAATTTTATTGCTAATCAAGTAAAAATGTGATCCTTAATCATGTAGATAAATAGAAAAATTTTAGATGCAACCTGGGCTTTTCGAGGAGAAACAGTTTCTTTCTCTTCAATTGGTATCAAAGCAGGCTTGAAATATATACATGTATATCATAATTTTTTGAGATTAATTACATAAAATATAATTAATTTTTTTATAAAATATTAAATCTAATTTAAATTTATTTATATAAAATATTTGATCTAATTTTGATCAGATTAGAGGTGCCTAATCAATGGTTGATTGAGATTATTATAAGTTTGTTATAACAGAATTCTATTGTTGCTGAATTTTTGATAGACTAACAACATAAATTAAAATCTATTTTAAATTTATTTTAATAAAATTTTAATACTATTATTTTTCTTATGAAGTGGGGTTTATTTTAGATCTAAATTAGATCCATTTTGATGGATATTAGATCTAAATCCTATCAAAATTTAGCACTGCATGAAAATAAATTTTATCAAAAATTTATTTCTTATGTATTTATATTTGTATTTAATTAATTTTTTATATAATATCAAATCTAAAATTAATATTTTATAATCAGTATAAGATATATTTCAAATCTGATATAATGTATGTAATATATTAAATCTAATTAGATTAGATGAAGAATATAATTGATAAGATCGAGGATATATTTATGACATAAAATAGTTTTATCAATAATTACATGTTGATGTAATTATATATGAAATTAGATTTCAGATCTTAGTAACTTAGTATTTGAATTGATGAGATCATCAGACCATCCAATCATAGAAGATTGAAGAGATTAATCTCTTTTTTACCTATTCGATATATTTTCTTATGACGTGTAGGGGTGTCATTGTGATCCGATTTTATGAAAAAAAATAAATAAATTTTTATATATTATTTTGATCATAAATATATTTAGATTAGATCTAAAGTAATTTATAATTCATTATAATAGGATAAAATTTAGATAAAAAATTATTTTAGATCTGAATTGCATATTACATATGATGTAATCAGTATTGATCTAAAGATTGTCATGATACATGAAATGTATGTATGAAGTTTACATCATACCTATGCATGTTTAATTGTTAAACATATTATGAAAATTTATTTTTATATACTAAAACATATGGTATGCTTCATCTGAAACCCTTGTAGAATAGTTCTACCGACTGAAACACATGTTTCATACATTTAATTATGAATTAAGTTTTCAATGATCTAGATTGGAGAATTGAAGATCATTAAAATACCACATAAAATGATGGGCAAAGGGTTAGCATAAATCAGGTCCTTCTAATGGGTTACACCTAGGGCTAGAAATATATATGGATCATGTAGAGAAATTGATTAAATCTAATCAAGTGTTGAATTAGATCAGATCAGTATTTCTCTAAATTAATCTCAATAGTTATAGTTTGATCAAATCCATGTGTTTGACCCTAATAAATGGACCATGATCATGGCTCCATGGTTGAGTCCGAAGCTTCTGGTGAACCAAATCAAAACTAATTAACCAGTTGGTGTCTAAGGTAATTTTGACAGATTCTATCAAGTAGTTTTTAATTAAGAACTATTCACCTAGATGCATCTACGATGAGTTAAGGATATATTCCTCCCACTGATCTCACTTACCTGACCAACATGATAAATTATATTTTGATTAGGTCACTAGTCAATTCAGGCAGATCCATGCCATTAAGGTGAATCAGTGTGACTAATTTAGATGTCTTTAGACCAGCTTGTGTCTAATCCTTTACATGACTTGGTGAAGTCAGTGGGAGGATTTACAGCTTGTAGATTGACTTCTTCTCTTATTCTCAGATCAATGAAATCAAATCTTCTAAATTGTTAGATCTATAAAGTGATAAAGTTATGAGATAACTTGGTCATTGCTTCCTATTAAGGTGTGTGATAATGAGTCCAATATTCTAAATAGACATTGGAGGTACCACACGCCTGATGTCTATTACATATTGGAATTGTCATTCATCATATGACCATCATGATGTACCTTTAGATCAATCCTCAAGTTGGTCGAGCCACACTCGGATCTAGACATCCGTTTGTTGGATGCACTTGGTGTATCATGTTAATGGTTGGACCTAACTAAAATTTTCAGTCGAGGCACCACACGCCTGCTGAAGGGAAGTCTGGGGCAAAACTTATTGCTAGAAGTTATTTGAAGAAATAATTGGTTATGAACCTATCCATGGATGTACTAGGATTGGTCAAGCTACACTCAGGCCTGAATGCAGTCCGTGTGGATTCTAGTACCTGCTAAAGAATTAGTGTAATTCCTCAAGTTAGAGGTAGAGGCTATCAATTCATAAAAATAATGGGAGGATCTTTAGACTAAAGCCCATATCTTCATGATCAAAAATAATTCATATACTAATAGGCTAATATTTTTTCTTTCAGTTATGGCCAACATACTATTCCTCCGTACATTATTGGATAGCGACAGGCTCATCGGATCTAACTTTGATAACTGGTATTGAAAGTTGAAGATCATCTTAGAGCACGAGAGGATTTTGTATGTCCTTACGGATTAGGCACCTGAAGCATCTGCAGCCGATGCTCCTCGTGCTACGAGAGACACTTACATGAAGTGGCTCAATGACCACACGACTGTGCATTGTGTGATGAGGACAGCCATGAACGATGAACTTAGTCATAAGTTCGAGGATGTGTAGTCAGAGGAGATCATTCAAATGTTGAATGAGTCCTTCGACACCCATGAAGATGCAGAAAGACACAAAACCTCCTACATAGTGTTCAATGCCCGTATGCGAGAGGGGACTTCAGTCAACGATCATGTATTATACATGATTGAGTAGATTGAACATCTTAGCAAACCTGGCTTGTCGTTGTATGAACAGTTAGGTAAGGATGCTATCCTCAATTCACTATCGAAATCCTACCCACTCTTTCTCAGTCATTATAGAATGATGAAGCCT
The DNA here is from genome assembly GCF_000442705.2 of Elaeis guineensis. Taxonomy (NCBI): domain Eukaryota; kingdom Viridiplantae; phylum Streptophyta; class Magnoliopsida; order Arecales; family Arecaceae; genus Elaeis; species Elaeis guineensis. Next base: position 32,698,925 of record NC_025994.2, read on the forward strand.
GTAGTAAACTATCATGGTTTGCTAGGGTTACTGCAGACTTTTGAGAAGGATCACCAACTCTAGAAGGAGCCAGTAAATTTAGTAGGAGGTTCATCTACAGGATGTCGATCCTTTAAGAGAGAAAAAAAGTAAAAGGTGCAGAAATCCCATGCCGCCGATCCCAAGCAGATCAAACTGTTAAAAATTGATAAGAGACTAGCAGAGTGCTTCTTCTGCAAGAAGCTGGGTCATTGAAGAAAGAATTGTCTTGTTTATATAGCCACCCTTGATCCAAACAGGCCTAAAAATAAGAGAAAGAAGCAAGCAGTTGCTTCATAAGGTACTTATATGATAACACCTTGTAATTTCTCTGTTTGTGATACTACTACCTGGGTATTGGATACCGAAAGTCCTATTAATATATACAATTCATTATAGAGACTGCAAGTAAGTAAGAAGTTTCGAGAGGGTGAGCAGTTCCTTAATGTTGAAGATGGAAGTCTTGTTCCAGTTCTGACCTTGAAAACTTTGTAACTTGTTGGTGCAAAAATCTACTTGCGCCGGATAAGCTGGAGTCGGGGAAGCCGCGGTCGTCGCCGGGACCTGCAAGGGAAGTCTAAATCGGAGGTGGGGTTGCTCCGGCAAGACCCTCCGATGCTCAAGTCAGTTCTCTGCCTCAACAAGAATGGAGTGCCCGAACGGAGAATTTAGCAGAGTTTTGAGATAAGAAAAATGAGCTTAGAGAATAACGTATCTGGGTCCCCCCTTTTATAGGCGGAGAAGGCGACGGATTGATGGCGACATTCGTAACCATCCGGTAGTGGGCCGCCCATGGTCAGGGGAATTTATTACGAAGGGTAGTGGGGTAGACCCGTGGCTATCGTAATAGCCCGCCACGTAGGGCCTGTTGCAGGTAGTGGAGCGGCGTCCGTTGCCGCTAGTTGTCAGCGAGTAGTGGGATCGTGCAGCACCTGCCGCAGGGAGCGGAGCAGAATCGTGGCCGTTGACATAGCCTGTCAGAGAGTAATGGAGCCGCGCGAAATCCGTTACAGGAAGTGGAACAGGATCATGGTTGTTATTGTGATCTGCCAGGGGGCGCGGATCTGTTGATCGAGGCTCGGCAGTGGTCGGAGTTTGACCTCTGTAGGAGTCCGAGAGGGGTCCTCCTTTCGGTTGAGGTCGTGGGTGGAGTCCGGCTCCTGTAGGAGTCAGAACCCTCTGCAATCAAAGTTAAAGATGAAGTCCGGCTCCCGTAGGAGTCCGGACGAAGCTTACCAGCAGCTAATACTGAGGTCGGAGCCTGGCTTCCGTAGGAGTCCGGGCGGAGCTGTACTGCTGTCGATGGCGGAGCCCGGCTCCCGTAGGAGTCCGGGCGGAGCTGTGCTGCTATCGATGGTGGAGCCCGGCTCCCGTAGGAGTCCGGGCGGAGCTGTGCTGCTGTTGATGGTGGAGCCCGGCTCCTGTAGGAGTCCGGGCGGAGCTGTACTGTTGTCGATGGCGGAGCCCGGCTCCCGTAGGAGTCCGGGCGGAGCTGTGCTACTGTCGATGGCGGAGCCCGGCTCCCGTAGGAGTCTGGGCGGAGCTGTGCTGCTGTCGATGGCGGAGCCCGGCTCCCGTAGGAGTCCGGGCGGAGCTGTACTGTTGTCGATGGCGGAGCCCGGCTCCCGTAGGAGTCCGGGCGGAGCTGTGCTGCTGTGGATGGCGGAGCCCAGCTCCCGTAGGAGTCCGGGCAGAGCTGTACTGTTGTCGATGGCGGAGCCCGGCTCCCGTAGGAGTCCGGGCAAAGCTGTACTGTTGTCGATGGCGGAGCCCGGCTCTCGTAGGAGTCCGGGCGGAGCTGTGCTGCTGTTGATGGCGGAGCCCGGCTCCCGTAGGAGTCCGGGCGGAGCTGTACTGTTGTCGATGGCGGAGCCCGGCTCCCGTAGGAGTCCGGGCGGAGCTGTGCTGCTGTTGATGGCGGAGCCCGGCTCCCGTAGGAGTCCGGGTGGAGCTGTACTGTTGTCGATGGCGGAGCCTGGCTCCCGTAGGAGTCCGGGCGGAGCTGTGCTGCTGTTGATGGCGGAGCTCGACTCCTGTAGGAGTCCGGGCGGAGCTATACTATTGTCGATGGCGGAGCCCGGCTCCCGTAGGAGTCCGGGCGGAGCTGTGCTGCTGTTGATGGCGGAGCCCGGCTCCCGTAGGAGTCCAGGCGGAGCTGTACTGTTGTCGATGGCGGAGCCCGGCTCCCGTAGGAGTCCGGGCGGAGCTGTGCTGCTGTTGATGGCGGAGCCCGACTCTCGTAGGAGTCCGGGCGGAGCTGTACTGTTGTCGATGGCGGAGCCCGGCTCCCGTAGGAGTCCGGGCGGAGCTATGCTGCTGTTGATGGCGGAGCCCGGCTCCCGTAGGAGTCTGGGCGGAGCTGTACTGTTGGAAGTCGACTCCGTTGAGGATTTCGGCTGTGGGTATT
>NC_025994.2:32701449-32732772 GCF_000442705.2 Elaeis guineensis
AATCAAATCAGGAATTAACTAAACCTAACCCCTGATCAAATCAGGGACTAAACCACCTTAGCGATTAGGTCAACATTTAACCTAATCGGGTCAATCCAAACTGAATCCAATTCAATTGGACTTGATCAAAAATAATTACTCAATCAAATTGAGTTAATTAGTGATTAAATTACTAATTAAAACCTCTCATAAATATTGAGTCCAAATCCGATGGGCAATCAGGCATCAGAGACCATCGATATGAAACCCTGATCAAAGAGTTCAAATTTCAAATTCAAAATTCGAAATTCAAAATTTTGACCCCCGGTACCCTAAATGTGTGGAACTCATGATTAGAGAATCCTAATTCTTAATCATAGAGTTCCAGATAGATAAGACTCATAATCAGCCCATCAGATCAGAAAGGAACCTCTAATGTGTGTGACCCCCGCAGGTTCGAACCTAAGCCGGTAGCACAGGAACCAATTTCTGTACTAATCGAAGTGACCATCTAGCAATGGTACCCGACGACCGGATAGGTCGAATAATCGCAATCGCAATATTCAGAACCTACGTGAATATGGTTACCGTATAATTCATCCCTTTTGACCCCTGTGTTAGGATGACTTAGAGTTAAACTGTCAACCCTGATGATATCATCCGAATCGTGCTCAACTCAATTAGTCCTGTGACTCCTCACTAGGACTACCCTGGCCAAGGTTTTGCTAAATTGAAACATGACTGTCCACAGCTCCTAAACTGGAGTGGTCAATCCCATCTTGACACATGCACCGACAAGTCAAGTACTTGACTACACCCAGCAACCTTCCGTCACTGAATTAGAAATTCAGGTAGTCCAGTGCCTAAGTGCAGTGAGTTGCTTGCAAGTCACGTGGCGGTCTCAGGTCGGAGGGACATTTATACCCATATCCCATCGGAGCAAATCTTGACAGCAGAAATAGCTCCAGAGTTGGTCACGTTCAGTGCAGATGTACCATTATATCTCACCTGTATGCCATACCAGTGTCTCCACACTCTTTGGTTATGAGGACAACCAACCCATATGGCACACAACAACCTATGCTCGATAAATGTTGTCGTCCTTGGTAACAATGTATCATTTGGTCGCGAACATGTTTAAGGACTAAGCGACAAATCCTCCTTTGTCGAGTCTAAATAGTCCTAAGGACTTCACCACAACACAGGAGTTCATTAGAAGATGAAACATTTATGATGAAAAAATATCAAAATAACTTTTATTTATTTATAATTCATGTACTAATACAAAAGGAACACAACCGTCAACAAGTTGACGATTGGCTTTGGGACACTATTCCCAACAATCTCCCACTTGGCCTAAAGCCTATCGGTGCAGTATCTAATACCCATCTTCGACTTGTAGTCGTTGAACTCCTTCACCGCAATGGCTTTAGTGAATGGGTCAGCCAAGTTCTCCTTCCCGTCGATCTTCTGAAGGTCAACGTCACCTCGATCCACGATCTCCCGGATGAGATGGTAGCGGCGCAGAATATGCTTCATCCGCTGGTGTGCCTTTGGTTCCTTCGCCTGAGCAATGGCTCCAGAACTATCGCAGTAGAGCAGAACTGGACCAACAAGGGAGGGTGCTACTCCAAGCTCGGTGATGAATTTCCTCAGCCACACCGCTTCTTTGGCAGCATCTGATGCAGCAATATACTCCGCCTCGCATACTGAATCAGCCACAGTGTGCTGCTTGGAACTCTTCCAGCAGACAGCCCCACCATTAAGGGTAAAAATAAATCCTGACACACTCTTGCTATCATCGCGATCAGACTGGAAACTAGAGTCTGTAAACCCTATAAGTCTCAAGTCCGATTCACCATATATAAGCCACTGGTCCTTAGTATTTCTCAAATACTTCAGGATGGTTTTAACAACCTTCCAGTGATTCTCTCCTGGATCAGATTGGTATCTACTCACTACTCCTAGTGAGTATGCCACATCTGGTCGTGAACATGTCATGGCGTACATGATAGATCCCACTGTCGAAGCATATGGAATCCTACCCATACGCTCTCTCTCTTGAGGTGTTGTCGGACAATCCCTCTTCGAGAGAGAAATTCCATGGCCTATCGGTAGATAGCCTTTCTTGGAATTTTCCATGCTGAACCTTTTCAGCATAGTATCAATGTACGTGGACTGGGATAAGCCAAGCAACTTTTTGGATCTATCCCTATAGATCCTCATCCCTAGGATGTAGGAAGATTCTCCCAGATCCTTCATGGAGAACTGTGATGATAGCCAAATCTTTATTCCCTGTAATGCAGGGACATCATTCCCGATTAAGAGAATGTCATCCACATACAATACAAGAAATACTACTGCTGGACCATTAGCCCACTTATAAATGCAGGGTTCTTCTCCGTTCTTAACGAAGCCATACGTTTTGATCGTCCTATCAAAACGTATGTTCCAACTCCGAGATGCCTGCTTAAGTCCATAAATGGACCTCTGTAGCTTGCACACCTTAGACTCATCTGTGGATGTGAACCCTTCAGGTTGTATCATATACACCTCTTCGTCCAGCTCTCCGTTTAGGAAAGCTGTCTTCACATCCATCTGCCAGATTTCATAGTCCAGATGGGCAGCTATCGCAAGCATAATCCGAATGGATTTGAGCATTGCCACAGGAGAAAACATCTCGTCATAGTCTATACCATAACGTTGACGATATCCCTTGGCAACCAGACGGGCTTTATAGGTCTCCACCTTTCCGTCTGTGCCCCTCTTCCTTTTGAAGACCCACTTACACCCTATGGGTTTTACTCCTTCGGGTGGGTCAACCAATGTCCACACATCGTTGACCTTCATGGACTCCATTTCGGATTTCATGGCCTCTAGCCATTTCTCAGAGTCAGGTCTCTGCATTGCATCCATGTAGGTGATCGGATCCTCATCATTTTCATCAAGTTCGATAGGATCACCATCCCGGACCAAGAAACCATAATATCTGTCCGGTTGATGTGGTACTCTACCAGACCGCCTTAAGGGTGCATAATCAATGGGCTCCGGATCTGATCTAATCAAATCCGGTTCAGGTTCAGTAACATGTGTCGTTTTTCCACCTGTCGAACTTCGTCAAGTTCGACTTTAGAGGCAACAGTTCTTTCACTAAAGAACTCCTTTTCTAAAAAGATTGCCTTAAGGCTGACAAACACCTTTTGCTCATCAGCAAGGTAGAAATAATACCCTTTGGTCTCTTTTGGGTACCCTATAAAATTATACTTGTCAGACCTAGGTCCAAGCTTGTCTGTAATTAAACGTTTAACATAAGCCGGACACCCCCAAACCCTAAGGTGCGAGAGTACTGGCTTACGTCCTATCCATATCTCATATGGCGTTTTGGCTACAGACTTACTCGAAACTCTATTTAGAAGGTAACAAGCTGATTCGAGCGCATATCCCCAGAGGGAGATCGGCAGACCTGCAAACCCCATCATGGATCGAACCATGTCTAACAGGGTCCGATTCCTCCTTTCAGACACACCATTATGCTGTGGTGTTCCAGGAGGAGTCCACTGAGAGAGAATCCCATTCTCCCCTAGATACATCAGAAACTCATTGGAAAGGTATTCACCTCCTCGATCAGATCGAAGAGTTTTAATACACTTTCCAGTTTGTTTTTCTACCTCATTTCGGAATAGTTTGAACATTTCAAATGATTCCGACTTATGCTTCATTAAATAGACATACCCATACCTAGATAGGTCGTCTGTGAAGGTTATGAAGTAGAAAAATCCACCTCTTGCACTTGAGCTCATGGGTCCACATACATCAGAATGTACCAGACCTAAGAGTTCACTGGCTCGCTCACCTTTTTCAGTAAAAGGTGACTTGGTCATCTTTCCAAGAAGACAGGACTCACAGGTTGGAAGTGATTCACAATCACTAACTTCAAGAATTCCTTCTTGAGCCAACCTGTTTATCCTGTTCTTATTGATATGACCTAGCCTACAGTGCCAAAGGTAGACTTCTAACACATTATCTATTCTAGAGCGTTTACCAAATTTTTGAACCACATTAACAGGCTGTGATAGTAAGTAAATTCTATTATTTAATTGTCCAACAAATATTGTAACACCATTCAAAATGATATTGCAAATATTTTCTTTTATTAAAAAATCATAACCGTACATGGCCAAAAGGCCTACAGAAATAAATTTAATAAAAAACTTGGACAATAGTGACATTCACTCAGAATTACATTACGAGATTTGATTACAAGACTCATGATTCCTAAAGCTAGAACTGGAACTTTGCTTCCATCTCCAACATTCAGGAACCTCTCGCCTTCATCAAATCTCCTACTGACCTGTAGACCCTGCATCGAATTACAAATATGATAAGGGCTTCCGGTATCCAATACCCAGGCAGTAGTATCACAAATCGAAAAGTTGCAAGGAGTTATCATATAATTACCTTGCTTCTTCTTTGGCCTGTTCGGGTCCAGGGAGGCAATGTATTGAGGACAGTTCCTCTTCCAATACCCGTGCTTCTTGCAAAAGAAGCACTCCGCCTGGCTCTGGTCATGCTTGCGCTTCTTGGTCTGACCCCGTGCTACTATCCCAGCATGAGATTGCACCTTCTTATTTTTCTTCTTCTTGTTCTTCTTCCCCTTCCCAAAGGGTTGACGACGAGAAGAAGACCCTCCCACTACATTCACTGACTCCTTATGGAGTTGGTGATCCTTCTCAAAGTTCTGCAGCAACCCCAACAATCCATGGTAGTTTACTGCAGGCTTTGTCATTCGAAAATGAGTAAGGAATGGGAGGAAGGACTTGGGCAAAGAATTAAGGATCGCATCCTTACCGAGCTGCTCGTGTAGAGGAAAGCCCAATTTGCTTAGGCACTCAATCATCTCGATCATATACAGTACATGATCAGTGACTGAGGCCCCATCCCTCATCCGAGCATTGAAAATAGCACAACTAGTTTTGTGCCTTTCAACATCGTCAGGCGTGCCAAAGGAGTCGTTCAACATTTGAAGCATCTCCTGTGGCTGGGCGTTCTCAAACCTTCGGCTGAACTCGTCATTCATTGCTGCCAGCATAATACATCGAACGGTGGTGCGGTCATTGAGCCACTTCAAGTAAGTGTCTCGAATCGCTTTACTAGCGTTCGGAGCTGGCTCCTCAGGTGCTGGATCCGTTACTACATAAAGGATCCGTTCATGCTCAAGGACGATTTTCAATTTTCGATACCAGCTATCGAAATTGGGTCCCATGAGCTTGTCATTATCTAATAATGACCGGAGCGACAGGGTAGTGGCCATAGCTGCTTAAAGAAAAATGAGACCTCTATTAGTACATAAATTAATACTAAAGACTTGGACTTTAGTCTAAAGTTTTTCCCAATATTTTTACGAACTGGTAGCCTCATCCTCCAATTCGAGAAATTACTTTAATTCCTTAATGGGTACTAGAATCCACACAGACTACACACGAGCCCAACTTTGGTTGGTCAACCCATGTGCATCTATGGGTAGGTTCTTAACCAGTTGTTTCTCTAAACAACTTCTAGTAATTTATTTTGCCCCAGAACCTAATCAGTAGGCTTTGGCCTCCACTGAAAAGATCTGGTTAGGTCCAACCATTAACATGACTTAATTTAGTGAATCGGACCAATAAATGATCAGGCCCGACTTTGGCCGGCCAACCTAACCACCATCAGAAAGACTCAATCAAATTATCATATTATGAATAATAATTCCATTGGCCAATGAGCACCAGGCCTTTGGGCCTCCAATGATCATTGAACTAATGGACTCATTATCATTCACTTAATGGGAGGCTATGACTTAGTTATCATTATAACTTAATCATTTTAGGGACCTAATAATTTTGAGGATTTTATTAAAGAATAGTAGAGAAGAAATCATCCAGCCAATTTCAATCCTCCCACTGACTTCACCAAGTCAGATTAAAAAAGATTTAATTAAAGCTGGCATTAGGAGCACCTAAATCAGTCATGCTGATTTACCTAATGACATGGGTGAGCTCTAATCACCAAGTGATCTAATCAAAATCTAACTTACAAGATTGGCCAGGTAAGTGAGATCAGTGGTGGGGATTTGCCATTAACTCGTCAATGATCGAATCAATGCTAGTAGCTCCCGCTTAAGAACCACTGGTCAAAACTGCCGAACTTACCTTAGACACCAACCGGTTCATTAGTTTTAATTTTGATCAACTTAGTAAATAGAGCTCCACCGCGTAGCCATGAATTAAGTCCATCTTGGTCTAGTTAAAGACATGGACCCATTCAACTACAACTATTGAAGTTGAGTCTAGAGTATCCTTGACCTAATCTAATTCAACTTTTGATTAGATTTGACCAATTACTCCAATTCGTCCATTTTTTAAACTAACCTTAGGTCTAACCCAATTATGGACCTAATTCATCTAACCCATTGATCCAAAAGTTTATGCAATTGTCTTAGGTCTTAATTCACAATTCTAGACCTACTAGACAACACTTAATTCTTTTAATTAAGTACTTGGGCTGATGGGTCAGGGTTTGGCATTTCGAAAATAATTTTCAAATTTGAAAGATTTTATTTTCTGTTCACCAAATGTGTTAACTCATTTCACAAACGGATCAGCACATTTCATAAACAGCAATTCTATTGCTCATTTCATAACAGAAAATAACTCAAAATAAATCATAAATTTTCTTTTAGATCTAATCTAACACATTCATGATAAATTTCTTAATTAAGTCCTTTCGCTGCTTCATCGGCATGGGATATAATTGCATCGGCACCCCTACCACCATAGGAGACCCCATCGAATGGGAAGAGAGGGCCTTTAAACCCTACTTTTCTCCTATGACCGGACAGCCATGGCAACCAACCCAATTAGATTACTTGCTACTTGGATCATGTATATCTAAATATACAAATTTCAAAATTTAAATTTTTGAATTTCAAATTTCAAATTTCAAATTTCAAATTTTAAATTTCAAATTTGAGATTTCAACCAAATTTCAAATTTGAATTTTCAATCTTTGAATTTTAAATTTTGAATTTTGAATTTCAAATTTCAAATTTCGAATTTCAAATTTCAAATTTCAAATTTGAGATTTCAACCAAATTTCAAATTTCAAATTTTGAATTTTGAATTTCAAATTTCAAATTTCGAATTTCAAATTTCAAATTTCAAATTTGAGATTTCAACCAAATTTCAAATTTCAAATTTCGAATTTCAAATTTGAAACTTCTAACAAATTTCAAATTTCAAATTTCAAATCTTTTTGAATTTCGAATTTTGAATTTTGAATTTCAAATTTAAACTTATAGATTACACCTTAATCTACGCATGCATATGTATATCATATTTTAGAACCTGCTCTGATACCAATTGAAGCGAAAATTTAGTGCAGGGGCAAAATGGTAATTTTAAAACTTTTTCAAAATTACTATTTTACAGCGAAATTATTAATTAATCTCATTAATTAATACTAATTAACCCTACACTAGGATCTAAATATGATACAACAGTATGCATTTAAATTTGAAATTCAAATTTGAATCAGTAAACGTTTTACAGTACTGTGTTCAGAACACATCACCTTTTGCGGGTAGTCGATCACCGCAATCTGATCACCGTCGGAGGGCTCTGATCGTCATGTCGCAGCCACCCAACTGTTTGGCTTCTGCGGATCATCCACACGAAGCTCCCATCTGATCAGCTCCTCACGAATGCTAGTTCGTGATTTCACCCTTTTGATGGTAGATATTGATCGAACTCCTTCGATCGATGTGTGCCGACTTCTCGGATGCTCTGAATCATCTGCATAGTTACTTGAGAGGCTGATGGATCTCTCTCTAAAATTTGGTGGACTCACGACACTCGTGGCACACCAATCTCACTTCCCGAACCCTAGGTAGAAACCCTAGGGTACACACCAAAAACCCTGCGCCCAATTTTCTCTCTTTTCTTTCTTTTTCTCTCGGAAGGTTTTGGACCTTCACCTTACACAGAAGCCTTCCTCATGCCCCAAAGTTTCTCTCCTAATTTTTCTATGCACGTCCCACCTTTCTCCTCTTTTTAAAACAACATCGAACGTGTCTTATCCGCGTGAGAGGATAAAGACAAGAGGTTACACATTTGAATTCAAATCAAATTTGAATTCAAATGAAAACCAAGTTATCCCTATCCTTTTGGGCATGAGAAGAGAAGGGGCATGGCTCTTTGTGCATGGAAAAGTTTCATGAGAAACCTTTTCTCGTGTAAGTAATGTGGCGCACAAAATGGATAAGGATGAAAGGGCAAGTGATAAGTTATCCATTCAAATTCAAACATGCTTTGAATTTGAATGGCTAACTAATTAATTTATCCATCCATATGGTGCACAAATGAGGACGTGGGGAAGGGTTTTATGTGAGAAAAATTTCACGAGAAGTTTCTTCTCGTGAATTCAAATGGGTGCAAGGAAGTTGGGTGACGCAGGGAATTTAAAACAAGGTGGTTTGATTCAAATTGAGCCAACCTAGTTTAAAATAGGTTGAGCACAATTAGACCAAATTAAACCCAACATAATTAGGCTTAATTAGGCTTAATAAAATCCTAATCAAATCAGGAATTAACTAAACCTAACCCCTGATCAAATCAGGGACTAAACCACCTTAGCGATTAGGTCAACATTTAACCTAATCGGGTCAATCCAAACTGAATCCAATTCAATTGGACTTGATCCAAAAATAATTACTCAATCAAATTGAGTTAATTAGTGATTAAATTACTAATTAAACCTCTCATAAATATTGAGTCCAAATCTGATGGGCAATCAGGCATCAGAGACCATCGATATGAAACCTTGATCAAAGAGTTCAAATTTCAAATTCAAAATTCAAATTCAAAATTTTGACCCCGGTATCCAAAATGTGTGGAACTCATGATTAGAGAATCCTAATTCTCAATCATAGAGTTTCAGATAGATAAGACTCATAATCAGCCATCAGATCAGAAAGGAACCTCTAATGTGTGTGACCCCGCAGGTTCGAACCTAAGCCGGTAGCACAGGAACCAATTTCTGTACTAATCGAAGTGACCATCTAGCAATGGTACCCGACGACCGGATAGGTCGAATAATCGCAATCGCAACATTCAGAACCTACGTGAATATGGTTACCGTATAATTCATCCCTTTTGACCCCTGTGTTTAGGATGACTCAGAGTTAAACTGTCAACCCTGATGATATCATCTGAATCGTGCTCAACTCAATTAGTCCTGTGACTCCTCACTAGGACTACCCTGGCCAAGGTTTTGCTAAATTGAAACACGACTGTCCACAGCTCCTAAACTGGAGTGGTCAATCCCATCTTGACACACGCACCGACAAGTCAAGTACTTGACTACACCCAGCAACCTTTCGTCACTGAATTAGAAATTCAGGTAGTCCAGTGCCTAAGTGCAGTGAGTTGCTTGCAAGTCACCGTGGCGGTCTCAGGTCGGAGGGACATTTATACCCATATCCCATCGGAGCAAATCTTGACAGCAGAAATAGCTCCGGAGTTGGTCACGTTCAGTGCAGATGTACCATTACATCTCACCTGTATGCCATACCAGTGTCTCCACACTCTTTGGTTATGAGGACAACCAACCCATATGGCACACAACGACCTATGCTCGATAAATGTTGTCGTCCTTGGTAACAACGTATCATTTGGTCGCGAACATGTTTAAGGACTAAGCGACAAATCCTCCTTTGTCGAGTCTAAATAGTCCTAAGGACTTCACCACAACACAGGAGTTCATTAGAAGATGAAACATTTGTGATAAAAAAATACCAAAATAACTTTTATTTATTTATAATTCATGTACTAATACAAAAGGAACACAACCGTCAACAGGCTGACGATTGGCTTTGGGACACTATTTCCAACACTTTATAGGTTTCAACTTGGCCATCCACTCCAATCTTTTTCTTATAGATCCATTTGCACCCAATAGGGGTCAGCCCTCTAGTGCATTAACCAAAGTCCACACTTGGTTGGAATACATGGAGTCCATTTCAGATTTCATAGCCTCTAGCCATTTGTCTGAGTCTCTTCTCATGATGGCTTCCGTATAGATCAAAAGTTCATCATTCTCAATGATGTGGGCTTCATTATTCTCAATAACGAACCCATACCTTATAAGTGCATTCTGTACCCTATTCGACCTTCGGAGAGGAGGTGTACTTTATGTTTGTACTTCATTAATGGATATTTTTGGTTGAGGATCATCTTATGCTTGCATTTGTAGGTCTTGAACTTCTTCAAGTTTAATTTTCTTTCCACTGCCTCTTTCTAGGATAAACTCTTTTTTCATAAAAGTGACATATTTACTGACAAACACCTTATTTCAGTAGGATGGTAAAAAAGGCATCCTATACTCTCTTTAGGATATCCTACAAACAAGTATTTATCTATCCTAGCACTCAGCTTATGTCCAAAATTTCTTTTAACATAAGCTGGCCAGCCCCATATCTTAAGATACTTAACATTAGGCTTCTTTTCTCTCCATATCTCATATGGAGTGCTTGGCACTGATTTTGAAGGTACTCTATTCAGGATATAGATAGTAGTTTCTAGGATATGTCCCCAGAAAAAAATTGACAAATCTATAAAGCACATCATGGACCGCACCATATCTAATGAAATATGATTTCTTCTTTCTGCTACACCATTTAGCTGTAGTGTATAGGGAGGGATTCATTCTGAGAAAATTTTATTTTCTTTAAGATGATCTAAAAATTCATTGGATAAGTATTCTTCTCCTCGATTAGATCGAAAGATTTTAATACTTTTTTTAATTTATTTCTCGACTATACTTTGATACTCTTTAAATTTATCAAAGGCTTCGGATTTGTGTTTCATAAGATACACATATCCAAATCTAGATAAATCATCAGTGAACGTTATAAAATAAGAATATCCTCCTCTGGCTTCTGTTGTCATAGGACCACATACATCAGTATGTACAAATCCTACTAACTCACTTGTCCTTTCTCCATGTCCACTAAATGGAGTCTTAGTCATTTTTCTCATAAGACAAGATTCACAAGTACCTAATGATTCATAATCATAAGGATCAAAGAACTCTTTTTTGTATAACTTGTTAATCCTTGTCTCACTTATATGAACAAGTCGACAATGCCAAAGTAAAGTATTATTCAACTCTTCTCTCTTTCACTTTTTACTTTTATTAATATGAAAAATATTGTCATTAGATAGAATTAGAAGACCATTATTAATAACGCCATGATAAATAATTTTATTAGAAAAAAAATTGAGCAACTATTGCTCTTTCCATTTATTTCATAATCTTGTTACAATAGTAACGATACAGAAATAATATTTCTAATGATCTTTGGCATATAATAATAATTTTTTAGCTCTAAGATCTTTTCAGAAGGTAACTTTAACATATATGTCCCTATAGTCTCTGCTTGCATTGACTCTCCTCTAGTACCGTAGAGCTCGAAGTCACCCTTTTTCAGCACTCTAATGTTCTGCAGCCCCTGCAATGACTTGCAAATATAAGAACCACAGGTGGTATCTAATACCCAAGAGTCTAAATTAAAAGAACTTAATGATAAAATTGTATGTATCTCATATATACCTTTTGGTGCATCGCTTGCACCTGCCTTTATAGTTGCAAGATATAACTTGAAATTTCTTTTCCAGTGTCCTGTCTTACCACAGTGAAAGCAAATACCCTGTCCGAAGACTTTCTTCCCCTTCTTCTTCATCTTGCCACCCTTAGGATTCAGTGCTTTCTTTAAACCCTTAAAACCTGACTTCTTCTTAGAGATTTTACCCACAAGAAGAAGTGGAGCTTTTTCTTTCTTAATATGACTCTCAGCTGTCTTAAGCATATTTAACAGCTCAGGCAAGGAGGTATTCAATTTGTTCATATGATAGTTCACAACAAACTGAGCGAATGATTCAAAGAGAGATTGCAGGATCAAATCCTGACTTAATTCTCCATCCATCACAAAACCAAGTGGACCCAATCTAGTGATCAGATCAATGACCTTCAGGACATGATCTTGTACGGATGATCCCTCAGTCATTCTAGCATAGAATAACTGCTTAGATATTTTATATCTAGCAGTTCTACTCTGTTCTCCATACAACTCTTTAAGATTGAGGAGTATGGATTGAGTATCCATGCTCTCATACTGTCTCTACAACTCATTGCTCATAGAGGCCAGTATGATGCACTTGACAGTCAAATTATCATTCTTCCACATCTTGTATGTGGATACCTCCTCTTCTGTGGCATCATCCCCAACCTCTTGTGGTTCAAGGATGTCAAAAATATAGGAGAGCTTCTCTTGAGTAAGTATGATCTTTAAATTTCTCAACCAATCCACATAATTAGGACCGATCAACTTGTTAGAATCTAAAATTTCTCGCAATGATAGTGAAGATGCCATTTGTAGAATTTAATCTACAATAATTAATGAATATTACATAAGCAAATAACTCATATTAACTCATACAATTAAATAAAATTTTTAAATTTAATTGTACCTCCTATTATTTTATCGAACATCATAACCCTCTACTATGATGAATGAGATATATTTCATATTTATCTTAATGAAATTGAGACCCTAATTCCTCATAATGATCTTGTATTAACACAACAAACCCTTATGAGTTCATAGGTAGGAAACTCTTTCCAATTGCATCTCATGTAATTTTTAATATTATATCTTGGCCTTTAAAATATTATTAACCTTGTGTTAACACAACAAGCTATAATATTTTAGTTAAGTTAGACCCTTCATTTCAATACAGTCAAATTCTAATATAACTGCCCTTATGTTAACACAACAAAGCAGTATATTCAAAATTACCGTAAGCATCTTCTATGCACCAGGATTATGTTATATCAATCCTTATGACAAGCCTCATGTTAACACAATAAACTAGCTATAGTTCATGATGTAACATTAACCTAGCATGAAGGAAGGCCCTTAATAGTATTTTTAACATTAGAATTTTTCAATATCAATATTGCTTAATCAAATTAGCCAGGTAAGTAAGGTGGGGGTCCCTCCATTGCTTTCCTTAGACACCAATAAATTGATCAGGTCAGATAATGGAACCAATTAAAAAACTACCTATAGTTCTTTTCTAGATACCAATTGATCAATTGATCAAGAATTGGTTAACCCATAGTTGCATATCACTACCACTTAATATAATTTTCTAATGAGGGCTTGTATTTGGTCTCCTGCACATTCTAACTACATAATACCCATTTATGTATCAACATTAAAATTTTCTACATGTGCAAGTGTAACATATGGACATTCATCATCCTAGGATAACCTTGCAGCATAACCCCGTTATGCTAGGACAACCTTATGTCAAGATGATGAAGTGGTGAATCATATATGCATTATTTCATATCATCATATAAAAGCATAAATTATTTTATAGTATAAATCATACTATAGATCACATAAATATTATGTATATATGATTGAACCAAACAAGGCCGGCTCTAATACCACTGTAGGGTTTCAGGGTGGGCATGCACAGTGGAAACATAATGGATTTCAAAATTTTAATAAAAAAATTCAAAATATTAAACCCTTAAACCAACATCTTCTTGATAATTAATAATCATACATAACATAAATTTAAGATTAAATTTAAGTTATAAAAGAATACCTACAGCGCTTAATCTAAATTTCAGCATAACCTCCACCAGGCACCCAAGTGTTCGCCCTCCAACGGTGATCCACACAGGGCTATGATTAGGACTCCAACTTTTTAAGAGGATTCTTTCTCCAAAATTCTCACTCTGAGAATTTTCTTGAACACCAGGACCTCAAGACCCTCTTCCTCTTCTCCTAGCCTTCCTATCCCTATCTTTCTTCTCTCCTTGTCTTCCTTAATTCTCTTCCTAGACTCTTGTCCTAAAATCAGACTTATCCTAATAAGAAAAGAAAGAGACTAATTGGATAATAGGAAGAGGATGTTAGAAAGAAAGAAGAAATTAAAAATCTGAATGAATCCAATCCCCCGGCACACCCCCCTTTAAATACTTAGTGAAGGGTTGCCTTTGGGAATTTTTTGCACCCCTTCCACATGCTATCTCGCATCTATCAGAAAATCTCATACCTCCAGATAAATTTTCATACCCATCTAAAATTTTTTGACACATGGCAATCATCAAAAAAAAATCCAAGAGACACTTCATGTAGAAGGACTCTTCGAAATATTTTTCTCGATGATTCTCCGATAAGTCACGCAGCTTCCCATGGAATAATTTTTTTTCACCATCCATCAATATAATTTTATCCATCCAATAGCCAAAAATCAAGGCACTAACATGAGAATATTGTGAAAAAAAATTTAGATTAAGAACTGGCATGACAAATGGGTTAGAGTCCTTCACAAGTTGGACTCTTGGTCAGGCGCATGGATCAGGCTGACAAGATTTCCAACTTCAATGAATTTTCATGATTAAACTAGAAGAAATTTTAACTTCAAAAATTTTTTTATGCTCAAATTAAAGTTAAAAATCATCCAAAATTTTATTTCATCATGGAACATAGGATAAGCTTGAGGATGAGGCATCCCATCTCATGGGATGCCAAAGCTGTTTCTGCACACAAAAACTGCACCCACGCACAAGAAAAATTCTTGACTCATGGAGATTTGGTTTCCTGACTCTAAATTTTTTGTACATGAATCCAAGGGCTGAACCAACTCAAATCAAAAATTTATTTAAATTAATTTAGCTTTAATTAGCCCAATCTAGAATCAATTTTAAACCCGATTCGAAACAAGGAGCTAGTTTTTTGCAACATGTGCTAGCATGTCAATTTTGCAAACATGATCTAATCCAAATAGACCCCTGATCAATACTCTTTGTGTGTGATCCATTGGGTTTCATATCTAGTCAGTAATAGGTCTGACTTCAAGTCAATTTTATTTGATTAGAATTTAATCTAACCGATCTAGATCCAATCGAGCTAACCCGATTTCAGCAATTAGAACTCTTTCTAATTGGTGATTGAATTAAACTCTTTAATTTGATCAAATCCATAAGATAAGATTGATATCTAGTAATGTATCATATCTATTTAAAAGATATAAAATTTTTGATAAAAATACTAAAAATATCCTTCAGTGGAAAGTTACCATGCAATTTGATCCTGCGATCTCCCTGCACCCCGAATATGACTCTGGATATGGAATGATGTCAAATTCAATATCATACTCATATTTCTCTAAATCATATATGATGATTCAATTAATAAAATATTAAAAACTCTTTCTAATTTTTATTCTGCTTTGATCAAAGGCTTCCTAAATCATCAATCGATCAGAGCAAGTAGGATGTGATCTTTTCTTATCAGGAGTGATCGATTCCATGTTAACCTACTCACAACCTCCATATACATTCTACCAAATCTAGAACACCCCATATATGACTAAGTCATGAATGAGTATGAATCAAAAAATATGGATTCATATATTCAAGGTTCTATGGTAGTCTCAGATCAAAGGATTATATGCACAACTCCCACTATAAGAAAATATCTCTTGACAGGTAAGTAAATTCCATAAGATGTTTCTTAAGTCGGATCAATTCAATGAACTCATTCTCTAATGAGCATCCACTTTTTTATATTAATATCTCACACAAGTGGCTTATGAGATCTGTCACCCTCTCCATCGAGCATACATAGAAAGTGCTAATCTATCCAGAACATTAATCTCTGACTCAATGCTTCTATGACTAGGAATATTCTAAATCAGGACTTTTAGGATTTTAGATCTCATAGGTATGATCTCATCGTAATCCTAAATCTATTTTTTTGATTTATGGAGTTCATCATAATCATTACTAAAGTAAGATGCAGCATATGATGAAAAATATTTTTTATTATTTAAAGAGTCAATACATAAGTCTGGAAGATTACAAGAAAAACCCATCAAAATACAAATTTCAATTGGCTTGTAGGACATATTCCTTTCAGGATTCTACCTCCTTTCATAATTTTATATCCAAAAATATATTAAAAAAATATTAGATGCCCCTTTTCATATTTTTTTATAATAAATTAGTTCTCCATCTGATCTTTCATAAAAAATCTCCTCAAAATGTTACATATATAAGGAGAAAAAAATTTATTGGCATGAAAAGGTTGATCTGGATGAGAACATATTCTCCTGATAAGGAATACTTTGAAATCTAATTTTAGAACCTTTTTTTTATCAAAACTAAATTAAATTTTGACATGAGATAGATAAGAGAAAGGACTCTTTGGTGTAAAAGAATATCACATAAAATAATTTTGTGTGTAAAGATATATAACGTGCAAACTGGGTTGGCACAGGGGAGAAGAGTCCTATTCCAATAAGGACTCTATGTTTTCTTATTTGAATCCAAATCAAATCACATCTAGTTTAGCCCAAATAAAATATATGAAATCCAATCTAATTAGATTCATAAATTTTTAATCAAATCTTAATTAAATTAAAAATTAATTAAACTAAAATCCTGATCAAATCAGGAATAATTCTCCTTTAGCGATTAGATCATCTTATAACCTAATCAAGTCAAACCTAATTGAATCAAATTCAATTAGATTTTATTTAATCCTCTTTGCTCAATCAAATTAAGCTAATTAGCAATCTAATTACTAATTAATCTATCATTAATTTACTAACACTTGGTGAATTAATTTATTATAACTTTTGCATAAGATTAACCATCAATTAAATTGATGATTATGCCCTTGAATGATTCTCAATCGTTGATCAACCACATGATCAGTCAGAAACTTTTTTTCAGTGTGATCGCATATATTCAAACCTAAGTCGGTAGCATAGGAATAACTTTCTGAACCAACCGATGTAACCATCTAGCAATGATGACCCGACGTCCGGATAGATCGAATGATGGCAAAGCAACATTCAAAAATCTATTGGCATATGGTTACCGTATAATTCATCTCTTTGATCCTAATGCTCAAGGATGACCTAGGATTTAACTGTCAATTCTAGATAAGTTATCTATATTATATTTCAATCTTTTTCAAATCCATCACATGAATTATTCAGGCTCAGATTTTGCTAAATTGAAATACACTGATGCATATCTCCTACTAATTCAGAAAGATCAATCCCATCTTGACTCACGCACCGACTTGACAAGTACTTGACTATATCCAAAAATCTTCCATCACTGAATTAAAAACTCAGTTAGTCCAGCACCAAAGTATAGTGAGTTGCTTGTAAGTCACCGTAGTGATCTCAAGTCAGAGAGACACTTATACCTACACCCTTTGCGAGCTATCCTTGACAGAAGAGTGCTCCGTAGTTAGTCACATTCAGTGATGATGTACTCATACATCTCACTTGCATGCCATACCAGTATCTCCATACCATTTGGTTATGAGGACAACCAACGCATATGGCACACAACGACCTACACTTGATATCGCTATCGTCCTAGTAATAGCGTATCGTTTGGTCACGAACTAATTTAAAAACTACACGATAAATTCTCTTTTATCGATCAAAGTAGTCCTAAGGACTTCATTACAATATAGGAGTTTGTTAGAAGATATATTTTTGTGATAAAAAATATCAAATAATTTTTATTATTTATCAATTCATATATATTTATAATTAACACAATCATCAAATGATTGATTTTAGGACACAATTCCCAACAACTCCTACTTGGACTAAAGTCAATCAGTATAGTATCACATACCCATCTTCCATTTATCATCTCAAAACTCCTGGATACTGAGGCTTTAGTAAGCTGCCAGTCATTTCCAACAGTCTGTCAAGGTGAGTGGAACACGTGGCGAGTGCAGATTGGCTAGAGGAGATCCGTAATCATTATTACGTCGGATCTCGGGGTCTATTTAAACACGTTCTCCTCCTTCAGGGGTTTCACTTTGTCTGAGAGAATCCCTCGATTCCCCTCCTCTTCCCCAAGAGCTCCAGCTTCCTCTAGCATCCTTCTCGGCCTTAGGCATCCTCCGGGTTGACTTCCATCATCCTTGCCATCTTCCTGCACTCTTGGAGCCGATCTAGGTTAGTTTCGAAACTTCTTATCATTTTTCTGTCCTTTCTTCTTCGTATTCTATTCGTTTAGCTTCCTCGAGGGCTTGTTTGCTATTTTTCTCGATTTTTTTGAAATTTTGTGGCTTCCATTTGATCCAACATGTCTTCTGATATCTTCTCTTCTAGCAGTTCTAGGAGTTTGTCAGCCCTAGTTCCCCAAAGTCCTTATACCGTAGACGAGCCCGAAGCAAGGACCGAACCTTGTCTGGCCTTTGCGCCGGACACCATCCCCGGCTCCTTGACTCCAGATGAACTCTCACTGATAAGGATTCAGTATGGAGTTCCTCCGGAGTACGAGCTGGAGCTTCCCGGGCCCACTGGCCGGGCTAGTGCCCCTCCCCCCGGCTACTTCTGTCTATACCAGGAGGCCTTCCGTACCGGACTTTGGCTTCCATTGCCGTCCTTTGTCGTAGCTCTCTTTCATTTTCTGAATATTTCTCTAGTTTTCGTCGTGCCGAACTCCTTTAGGTTTTTCATAGGGTTTCTTTCTCTTTGTAGTTTAGCTGAAGTTCGGCCGACTCTTTCTTTGTTTAGGAATTTCTACACCTTCAAGCATCATCCCTCGGTAAAGGACTGATGGTACTTCTCCCGTCAGTTTGGTAGAAAGGAGTTGCTGAAAGGTGCCCCTTCTTCTATCCACAACTGGAAGGAGAGGTTCTTCTATATTCGATGCCCGACCTTGGAGCTAGGATTACCCCCTTGGGGCTGTCTGAGGGATTCCGTCCATCGGGCTTCTAGCCTGAAAAGGGATGACCTCGAAGCCTCGAGCCCCCCTCCTCTCCGAACTTCTGAAGGAATAATTTTTGTTCAACGTCGGCCTGAGTCCTCTTAACCCTGTCGGTACCATTTTTTTTTTTTTGCTTCCCCTTTCTTTTATTCCATCTCTGAGCCGTGTTGATCTTCTTTTATTGAAGATATGGATGCAAGCATGGCTCGAAGGTTAGCCCAGGGTCTCAAGACCCACAAGAGAAAAGACGCCTCGACTTCAGGGTCGGTGAAGAAAGCCAGGACAGAAGGGACAAGCTCGACTGCGCCTATTCTGATGGCTGTCATCGTCGAAATCCCTTCCGACACCGAACCCGAAGTCCCCCGAGCCCTTTCAAGGAGCCCCCCGACCGAGGATCCTGCTCCAGAGGCTCGTCCCGAGGGGGCACCCGGGGCCAAAGGGAGGAGGAGAAAGAAGACCCTGGCCCGGAGGAGCCACAGTCACAAGGCTGCCGTCGAGGGGGCCGGCGACTCCGAGGAAGACCTGGAGGAAAATTTCTTCAACAATAGGGACTTAATAAAGAGGCTGGTCGAAGGGTGCATTCTGCTCGAGGTCATCGAGAGGATCGTCCTTGCTGATCTCGAGCTGCGGGTCTGGGACTCTCTAGGATCCTTCCTCGAAGTAGGTTAACTCACCTTTTTTCTCCTTCTTGCCTCTTTACTTAATTTATTCTTCAGCCTTTATATTGACTCCCCGACCTTTCTTGCAGATTGGGCACCAGCTGGTCGCCAATGTCAAGGCGGTGAAGATCGCCAAGAGGGAGGTAGCTCGGGCGGAGGAGGGTCGCCTAGCTGAGGCCGCCCGCCTCGAGGAGAAGATCATCGAGATCCTTAGTCTCTAGGAGGCACTGGAAAAGGAGGGACAAACCTCGTTCGATCTAAGGACCACCTTGGAGGAGGAGAGAGAGAAGGCTGAGGCTGAAATCTCCGAACTGAGGGTGCAGGCTTTCGAGTTGAAGGTGCAGGTTTTCGAGCTGAAAGTGCGGATTTCATCCCTGATTTCGGAGGCAGGGGCCCGAGCAGTGGAGGAGTTTAAGGCCTCCTCCGAGATGAAAGATTTAAAGGTCCAGTTCGGCCAGGATGCCTTCATCAAGGGTTTCGAATTCTGCCAAGAGAAGGTGGTTGGGAGGTTTTTCGAACTGGATCTCGACTTCCTGAACGAGGCATCCGACGATGAAGCCGGACCATCCGAAGCTGCTGTCGGTCCTCCTCCAGTCGGGACCTCATCGACCGCCGCGACCACCGCTGACGATCTTTTGGGGATGTCGAGCCCCTCTACTTCTGTCCCAGAGGTCCGGAACCTCTAGCTTTGTATTTTTCCTTCGTGGTGGTTTTTTTTTCTCTTGTACTTGAAAATTATTTAATCAATGAAATCGAATCCTTCTTTACAGAGGGTCCCCCCCTCTTTTTTTTTTGTATTCTTTTCCTTATCTTTTGTCTTCTTGCACTAATCTGAGCCACAGTACTTTTATCTTCCAATGATAGTGTCCTGCCGAAGCTCTCCCCCTACCACAGGAGATTCCTCTGAAGTCGACGATCCGAGACCTCAGAAGGAAAGTTCGTCAGTTGACGAAGAAATCCAAGAAGCTGAAAGATGAACTTCACCAATTGAGGAAGAGCCACTCGAAAGTCACTGCGGAGGCTGTTCGCCTTCAGGACCTCCACAGAAAGGGTCTCATGGAATTCACCCGGAAGAAGGCCGACTTCGTGACAGAGCTTGAGGAACTCCGAAAATGTGCTAGCGAACGATCTTGGGCTCAGGCTTCCAAGATCAGCTCCCTTGAAATCGAGCTGGTGACCGCACGGGAGAAGATTGGCCAGTTGGAAGGGAGCTCGTCCTGACTCACGGTCCAAGCTGACCGTGATCGAGACTGGTCATAGAAGTTCTCTGACCTTCAAAAGTAGCTACAAGATGCTAAGGCAAACTACAACGCCTATCGAGCTGGCTGGAGCGGGCAAGTAGAGGACTACCGAAGGAAGCTCCAGAAGGCGACCGACGAAGTTGCCCACCTTCGGAGGCAGTTATCTGAGAGAGTCCAGCTCACCTCTGCACAAGGCTCCGATGAGCTCCGCTCCTTGAGGGGGACTATGGTAGAATTATCTGTGGCCCTTGGGTGGGAGGAGGCCGAACTGCAGTGGCTGAAGATTCAGCTGGTCCACGAGCAGCAGGCGGTCAAAGATGCCGAGGTGGAGTCCGAGGTCCTGAGGAAGAGACTTCGAGAGTCAAAGGGTGAGAGCCGGTGGTTCCACCAGATGTACCAGAATATGCTGCTGAGAAAGATGGAACTAGAGGAAGAAGTTGAAAACTTAAGGCAATCCCTAACAAGGACTGAAATCGAGAGCTCGAAATCGGAAGAAGCTGGGCTTCCTTAGAGCTCCTTTCTTCTCTCTTTTTTTTCTCTGGTCATTTCTCTTTTTGTTTTTGGCCTTCAGGGCTTTGTAATATGTACTTCATCAATGAAATGAAAATAAAGTTGTCTTTTACCTTATCCATTTTGGTATTGAGTTGTTGTTTACCGAACTTCTTTTGTCTTTCGTCCTATTTGACATCGATGTTGTTTGAAGATTCCTAGTCGTCGCTGTGCCGATTTGCCCTTTGGGATTGAAGATTTTCGACAAGGATTTTCTTCCTCGTTGAGGCGAGGTCCTCTGAGTCTCGGCCTTCAAAGGCTTCGTAATGCACGCTTTATTAATGAAATGAAATGGAACTTTTTTCATTACCTCATCTATTCTTGCTTTGAGTCATTGTTTACTGAGCTTCTTTTGTCTTTCGTCCTGTCAGACGTCGACGTTGTTTGTAGATTCTTGATCGTCACTGTATTGATTCACCCTTAGGGACTAGAGAGTTTCGACAAGGATTTTCTTTCTCATTGAGATGAGGTCCCATGTGCCTTTGATGTAGTTTGTTTTTCACTTATCGCTGGCATAGTTCGTCGCTTTCTCTTTTCATCTTTCCTTTTCCTCTGTGTTTGAGTGAGGATCTTCCCTCTGCTCTTGACGAGGTCGTGAGAGTGTAGAGGGGCCGTTGAGGAGGCTTTTCTCCTTGTCCGATCTTGATCGATCGAGCCTTTATTTATGTCAGGATGAGGTTCTCCTCTTATTTTCGACAGTCAGTTTCAGCTCATGTTAGGACGAGGTTCTCCTTTTATTCCTAACAGGATTGTGGGGGCACGCAAGGGCCGCTGCAAGGGCCTCTCCCCCCATCCGATCTTTAAGTAATCGAGCCTTCGACTTTGCTCATGTTAGGACGAGGTTCTCCTTCTGTTCCTAACAAGGCTGTGGGGGCACATAAGGGCCGCTGCAAGGGCCTCTCCCCCATCCGATCTTTAAGTAACCAGGCCTTCGACTTTGCTCATGTTAGGATGAGGTTCTCCTCCTGTTCCTAACAAAGCTGTGAGGGCACATATGGGCCGTTGCAAGGGCCTCTCCCCCCATCCGATCTTTAAGTAATCGGACCTTCGACTTTGCTCATGTTAGGACGAGGTTCTCCTCCTATTCCTAACAAGGCTGTGGGGGCACATATGGGCCGTTGCAAGGGCCTCTCCCCCCATCCGGTCTTTAAGAAATCAGACCTTCGACTTTGCTTATGTTAGGATGAGATTCTCCTCCTGTTCTTAATACGCTTAATTTTGTTTGTATGGGGGATGTTGGTGCAAAAATCCGCTTGCATCGGAGAAGCTGGAGTCGAGGGAGTCGCGATCACCACCGGAACCTACAAAAGAAGTCTAAACCGGAGTTGGGGTTGCTCCGGCAAGACCCTCTGATGCTTAAGTCAGTTCTCTGCCTCAATAAGAATGGAGTGCTCGAATAGAAATTTTAGTAGAGTTTTGGGATAGAAATTAGAGCTTAGAGAATAACGTATCTGGGGTCCCCCTTTTTATAGGCGGAGGGGGCAACAGACTAATAGCGATGTCTGTAACCGTCTGGCAGTGGGCTGCCCAGGGTCAGGAGGAGTTTGTTGCGAAGAGTAGTGGAGTGGGTTCGTGGCCATCACCGGGACATGCCACGTGGAGTCTGTTGCGAAGAGTGGAGCGGCGTCCGTTGTCGTGACTTGCCAGAGGGTGGAGGAACCGCATGGTATCCGTCGCAGGAAGTGGAGTAGAATCGTGGCCATTATTGTGGTCTACCAGGGAGTGATGGAGCCGCACGGAATTCATCGCAGGAAGTGGAGCAGAGTCGTGGCCGTCATTGTGGCCTGCCAGGGAGTGATGGAGCCGCACGAAATCTGTTGCAGAAAGTGGAGCAGAGTCATGGCCGTTACTACGGCCTGCCAGGGGGTCCAGGTCTCGGTTGGAGTCCGATCTCCGTAAAAGCCCGGATGGGGATCATTTGTCGAGGAGTCTCGACCAAGACCGCTCGTGATAGAAATTTGAAGTAGATCATTTGCAGCGGAAACTCGGAGTGGGTCACTTGCAGTAGGGGCTCAGAGTCCGACCCCTGTAGGAGTCCGGATGAAGTCTTCCTGCAGCCGAAGTCGGGGATGAAGTCCGACTTTCGTAGGAGTCTGGATGAAGTCCTCTTGCGGTTGAAGTCGGAGATGAAGTCTGACTCTCGTAGGAGTCCGGACGGAGTCTACCTGTGATCAAAGTCGGGGGCGAAGTTTGGCTCCCGTAGGAGTCCGGACGGAGTCTACCTGCAATCAAAGTCGGGGGTGAAGTCCGGCTCCCATAGGAGTCCGGACGGAGTCTACCTGCAATCAAAGTTGGGGGCAAAGTCCAGCTCCCGTAGGATTCCGGATGAAGTCTTCTTGCGGTTGAAGTCGGGGATGAAGTCCGGCTCCCGTAGGAGTCCGGACGGAGTCTACCTGCAATCAAAGTTGGGGCGAAGTCCGGCTCCCGTAGGAGTCCGGACGGAGTCTACCTGCGATCAAAGTCGGGGGCGAAGTCCGGCTCCCGTAGGAGTCCGAATGGAGTCTACCTGCGATCAAAGTCGGGGGCGAAGTCTGGCTCCCGTAGGAGTCCGGATGAAGTCTTCTTACGGTTGAAGTCGGAGATGAAGTCTGGCTCCTGTAGGAGTTCAGATGAAGTCTTCTTGCGGTTGAAGTCGGGGACGAAGTCCGGCTCCCGTAGGAGTCCGGACGGAGTCTACCTGTAATCAAAGTCGGGGGCGAAGTCCGGCTCCCATAGGAGTCCAGGCGGAGTCTACCTGCGATCGAAGTCGGGGGCGAAGTCCGGCTTTCGTAGGAGTCCGGATGGAGTCTACCTGCGGTTGAAGTCGGGGATGAAGTCCAGCTCCCGTAGGAGTCCGGACGAAGTTTACCTGCAGTTGAAGTCGGGGACGAAGTCCGGCTCCCGTAGGAGTCCGGACGAAGTTTACCTACAGTTGAAGTCGGAGACGAAGTCCGGCTCCTATAGGAGTCTGGACGAAGTTTACCTGCAGTTGAAGTCGGGGACGAAGTCCGGCTCCCGTAGGAGTTCGGATGAAGTTTACCTGCAATCGAAGTCGGGGGTGAAGTCCGACTCCCGTAGGAGTCCGGACGGAGTCTACCTGCAATCGAAGTCGGGGGCGAAGTCCGGCTACCGTAGGAGTCCGAGCGGAGTCTACCTGCGATCGAAGTCGGGGGCACTGTCTGGCTCCTGTAGGAGTCCGGACGAAGTCTACCTGCGATCGAAGTCGTGGGCGAAGTCCGGCTCCCATAGGAGTCCGGACGAAGTCTTCCAGGTGGTAGACCACTGCCGAACTTGGGTGGAGTCCGCCCGTCGTGGTGAGTTCGGCCCACACTGGTGGGGGTTCATCCATCGGTAGAGCTCGGGAACATTGCGGAGGTTCGGCCGTCGGAGAGGTTCGGAAAGATATCGTCGACAGTCGGACATCAGTAGAATCCCTGGAGGGTCGCTCCTATCACGAACTTTGGCTGGGAGGTATTTTATACCCAACACCAGTCCCCCTACTTCCGAGTTTGAGTTTCGAATGAAGGAAGTACAGAAAAATTTTCACAGCCAAAGTTATCCCCTTGAATCCCATGCACGATCATCCTCAGATATTCTGGCATTTAATGCACACATGCTGGAGTCTTTTCAAATCAAGGCGATCCGAAGGGACCTTTCGAAATTCCCGCTAGAGAGCTGGCCCAGGTACGATGCAGTAATGGCTCTATCAGCTATCAACCGCTTTTAGCCGCCTGCCGTGGTGAGTGGGACACGTGGCGAGCGTGGGTCAGCCTAGGGAAATCCACGATCATTATAGCGTCGGATCCCAGGATCTATTTAAACCTGCCTTTCCGCCTTTAGAAGCCTCATTTCGCCTGAAAGTTCTATCGGTGTCTGTCTTCTCTTCGAGAGCTCTGACCCTCCTTGGCGTCTACCTTGGCCCTAAGCGTCCTTCGAGTCATCCCTGTCCTCACACCTTCTGCATCCTTCGGAGCGACTTAGGTTAGTCCCGAAACTTTCGTTCCCTTTCTTGCCATTTGGGTGCCCCTTTTCCTCCATTTTTCTTCTATCGCATTCCTTTGGTTTGGTTCCCCGCAAACCTTTCGCCTCTTGTTCCGCCTGATTTCTCGAAGATTTTTAGGATTCTTATTTGAAATATCTTCCGGCACCTCCGCCTCTAGTGGTTCCGGGAGTTCATCCGCCTCAGCCCCCCAGAACCCCCACATTGTAGACGAACCCACATCTGGGACTGGGCCTCGTCCGATTTTTGCACCGGATGCCATTTTCTGTTCTCTGACTCTGGATGAACTCCTACTGATAAGGGTTCAGTATGGAGTTCCTCCAGAGTACGATCTGGAGCTTCCTGATCCCACCGACCGGGCTAGCACCCCTCCACCAGACCGCTTCTATCTGTATCAGGAGGCCTTCTGTGCCGAACTCCGGCTTCCGCTTCCGCCCTTCGTCATTGCCCTTTTCCGCCTTTTAGACATTTCTTTAGCTTCAGTTGCGCCGAACTCCTTTAGGTTTTTGATAGGGTTCCTCTCCCTTTGTCATGTAGTCGAAGTTCAGCTATCTCTTTCTTTGTTTAAGCATTTTTACACCTTCAAGCATTACCCCTCGGCAAAGGACTGGTGGTATTTCTCCCTCCAGTTTGGTGAGAAGGGGTTGCTGAAAGGTGCTCCCTCTTCAATCCATAACTGGAAGGGGAAGTACCTCTTTGTCCACTGTCTGACCTTGAGGCTGGGATTGCCCCCCTGGGGCTCCCTGAGGGACTCTGTCCATCGGGCTCCTAGCCTGGGGGAGGACGACCTTCAGGCCGCCCGGAAGCTTCTTGGTTATTCGGCTCCTTCCCTTCCCAACCTTCTGAAGGAGCAGTTTTTGTTCAACATCGGCTTGAGTCCCCAGGATCCTGTGAGTATCCCACCTTTCCTTTCCTCTTCTTTTCTCCTGCTCTTCTTCTTCTTCTCTTTTTTTTTCTTTCTATTTTTCTTTCTCTTTCTTTTTTTTTTTTTTTTGCATGTCGCTTCTTCCTTTTTCACCCCATCACTGATCTTCTTTTTCTTTTTTTTTTTTTTTCAGGAATGGACGTCGAAGCAGCACGGATGCTCGCCAGGGGCCTCAAGGCCCACAAAAGAAAAGGCACCGCGACCTCCGGATCAGCAAAGAAGGCCAAAATGGAGGAGACGAGCTCAGCCACGCCTGCCCAGGCGGCCCCCACAGTTGACGTTCCTTCAGATGCCGAGCCCTCAGCTCCCCGGGCCTCTTCAAGGAGCTCTCCCGCTGAGGTTCCCGCCTCAGGGGACCACGTCGAGGCGATGCCTGGGGCCGAGAGGGGGAGGAGAAGGAAGACGGTGGTCTGTAGGGTGAGTAGCCACCAGGCCACCATTGAAGAATCCCACGGTTCCGAGGAAGAGCCGGGGGAGAATCCCTTCAATGACAGGAACTTGATAAAGTGATTGATTGACGGCTGCATCCTGTCTGAGGTCATCGAGAGGATTGATCGTGCCGATCCCGAACAGCGGGTTTGGGACTCCCTAGAGTCCTTTCTCGAGGTAAACAGATTCACCTTCCCCCTTCCCCTCGCTCTTTCGTTTAATTAGCTTCTCAACCTTCGTTCTGACCTCCTAGCTGCCCTTGCAGATCGGGGCACCAGCTCCTTGCCAATATCGAGGCGACAAACCGAGCGAGGAGGGATGCCATCCAGGTGGAGGAGAGTCGCCGGGCCGAAGTCGCTCGTCTCAAAGAAAATGCAACCGAGGTCGTTACCCTTCAAGAGGCCCTGGAGAAAGAAAAGCAGGCCTTGGAGAAAGAGAAGCAGACCTCAGAGGAGACGGTGAGGAAAGCGGAGGCCGAGGTCGCAAATTTGGCGGAGCAGATCCTGATCCTGATCTTGGAGGCCAGGGTTCTTACGGTGGAGGAGTTCAAGGCCTCTGCAGAGATGAGGGACCTGAACGTCAAGTTTGGCCAGGAAGCATTCATCAAAGGATTCGAGCTCTGCCAGGAGAAGGTGGTCAGAAAATTTTTTGAGCTCGATCTCAGCTTCTTGGGCGAGGCATCTGAAGACAAAGTCGGTCCCTCTTCCACTGCTACTGCCACCACAGCCCTCCTTCCAGGGACACCGAGCTCCCCAACTCCTATTTCAGAGGTCTGAGACCTCTGACCTTGTATTTTTCTTTACTGTAATTTTTTTTTTTCTTTTTGTCTTTAAGAAACATTCAATCAATAAAATTGAATTTCTCCTTATGGAGGGCTTCTCCACTCTTCCTTCCTCCTCCTTTTTGTTTTTCTTTCTATGATGAGACGTGCCTTGATGCTTTTGTCTCCCGATGGCAGTATCCTGTCGAAGCGCTTCTCCTACCACAGGGGATTTTGCTGAAGTCCACGATCCAGCACCTGAAGAAGAAAGTTCTTCATTTAACAAAAAGGTCAAAGAAGATGGATGGTGAGCTTCGCAGGTTGAGGGAGAGCCACTCTGAAGCCACCGCAGAGGCCACCCACTTTCGGAACCTCCATGTGAAGGGGATCATGGAGTACAGTCGGAGAAAGGCAAACTTCGAGAAGGAGCTCGAGGAACACAAGAAGCACGCCAGCGACCGATCTTGGGCTCAAGCTGCCAAGATCAGTTCTCTCAGAGTGGAGCTGTCGGCTGCACAGGAGAGGATTTGCCAGTTGGAAGGAAGCTCATCCCGACTTTTGACTTGGGCCGACAGCGATCGAGAATGGTCGAAGAAGGTCTCTGACCTTCAGTGACAGCTCCAGGATGTCGAGGCGGGCTATAACGCGCATCGAGCCAGCTGGTGCAAGCAGGTAGACGACTATAGAGGGAAGCTCAGGATGGCGACCGACGAGGTTGCCCGCCTTCAAGGCGGCTAGCTGAAGGAGCTCAGTTTGCTCCTGTTCGGGGTCCCGACGAACTCCAATCCCTGAGAAGAACCGTAGAAGAGTTATCTGTCGCCCTTGGGGAGGGGAAGACTGAGCTGCAGCAATTGAAGATCTAGCTAGTACATGAGCAGTAGGCAGTCAGAGATGCAGAGGTGAAATCTGAGGTCCTGAGAAAAAGGCATCGAGAGGTGGAGAACGAGAGCCAGTGGCTTCATCGGAGATATATGGAAATGCTAATGAGAGAGAAAGAATTGGAAGCAGAAGTCGAGAGCTTAAGGCACTCCCTGATGAGGGTCGAAGCCGAGAGTTCGAGGTCGGAGGAAGCTGAGCCCCTTAGGGCTCTTTCGCCTTTTGTCCTCCTGTGTCTTCTCTTGCCGTTTGTCTATTTGTTGTCGCCGTTGTTGTTGTCGTTGTTGTCTTTGTTGTTGTTGTTTTATTTTGTTTTTCTTTTTTTCAGGCTCTGTAACGCATATTTTGCTAATGAAATGAAAAGTTTTTGTTACCTTACCCGTACGTCATGTTGAATCGTCGTGCACCGGACTTCTTTCATTTTTGTCCCGTGCGATGTCGATGTTGTTCGAAGATTCTTTGTTCATCTTTGTACTAGGTCGTCATTATCGAGTTTCTTGTGCTTTTGGTTGGTTCGACGTCGACGCCGTTTGGAGGTTCCTAGCCATTGCTGCATCGATTTGCCTTTTATTCGCGGCTGTAGATCTTACTTTCTCTTCCTCCCTCTTCATAGAGACGAGGTCCTTTGTGCTTTTAGTGTAGTTCGGCCTTCATTTTTCGTTGGGATAGCCCACCGCTGTTCTTTCACATTTCCCTCATTCTCTTTTTTTTTCTTCTTTTTTGTCGAGTCTCGAATGGCCGGACCTTAATTGGCGTCGAGATGAGGTTCTTCTCCTATTTTTGATGTGATCGATTTCAGCTCGGGTTAGGATGAGGTTCTCCTTCTGTTCCTAACGGGGCTGTGGGGGCACATATGGGCGCTGTATGGCCTCTCCCCCCATCTGGTCTGCAAACAATCAGGCCTTCGACCTTGCTCATGTTAGGGCGAGGTTCTCCTCCTGTCCCTAACATGGCTGTGGGGGTGCATATGGCGCTGTATGGTCTCTCTCCCCATCCGATCTACAAATAATCAAGCCTTCGACCTTGCTCATGTTAGGGCGAGGTTCTTCTCCTGTCCCTAACATGGCTGTGGGGGTGCATATGGGCGCTGTATGGCCTCTCCCCCCATCCGGTCTACAAATAACCGGGCCTTCGACCTTGCTCATGTTAGGGCGAGGTTCTTCTCCTATCTCTAACATGGCTGTGGGGGCGCATATGGGGCTGTATGGCCTCTCCCCCCATCCAGTCTACAAATAACCGGGCCTTCGACCTTGCTCATGTTAGGGCGAGGTTCTCCTCCTGTCTCTAACATGACTGTGGGGGCGCATATGGGCGCTGTATGGCCTCTCCCCCATCCATCTACAAATAATCGGCCTTCGACCTTGCCCACATTAGAGTTTGTTTTTGTTATCCGACAGGGTCGTCCCCTGTCATTACAAGTCTATGCCAAAAAGGAAAAGATGTGCAAGTCTGAAAGAAATCTTGATTTAAAGCAGGATCGTTCGTAATACATTACAAGTTTTCAAACCCTAGGGCTGTGGAAGGTCTGCTTCCTGTCAAGGTCCTCCAGAGATGGAGTTGATGATCCTAATTGGAGGCCGATCTCTGGGCTGCCTTTCCCTTCTTGGTGGCTCAGGCTGTAGTAGGGCCCTTGGCCGATCTTCTCTACCCTCAGGCCGGCGCCGAATGAATCTATCGAGTCGACCCCGTCGAATGAGCTCCTCAATTTCATCTCGGAGCTGGATGTATTCCTTCGTGTCATGGTCGTGGTCACGATGGTAGAGGCAAACTTGTTGGGATTGTACTTCTCAAGGTGCGTGCGCATCCTCTCTAGCCTTGGGAGCGCTCTCTGACCTCCATCAGCACCTGGGTTTTGATGCGTTGAGGGGGGCATAGCTGCGGAACCTTCCTGGGAGAGAGCCCCGTCGAGCTCGGTGCTCCTGGCTTCCCTGCCTGCGTGCTCGGGAGGAGTCTGGACACGCTTGTGCCCAGAAGGAGTTCGAGAATGTGGCCAAGCTTCTCTCGATCCTTTTTCGACTGCGGGCTTACTCGAATCTCTCGCCTGCCGCTCTCTCACGGTCTCCTCGTCCTTCATTTTGAAGCTTCTTCCGCTCAGGCGTACCCTTCGACCCGAGCCAACAGGTCAGCAAAATCCCTGGGGTACTTCTTTTCCAGGGAGAATAAAAGGTCGTTCTTCTGAAGGCCACCTTTCAGGGCAGCCATCGCTACCAATTGGTCCAAGTTCGGACCTTCAATGCGGCGACGTTGAAACGGTTGATGTAGGCCCGAATAGACTCTCCCTCCCTCTGCTTGATGTTGATGAGGGACTCCGAACCCTTCCGGAGATGCCGGCTGCTAACAAAAATGAGCCACAAACTGGTGGCTCATCTTATCAAAAAAAAAGATGGTACCCGACTTCAGCATCGAGTATCAGTTTCTCGTCGCTGCCTTCAAGGTGGATGGGATGGCTCGGCATAGAATGACATCGAGCATGCATGAAGCAGCATCATTGTCCGAAAGGCCTCCAGGTGTCCACTGGGTCTGAAGTCCCGTCGTAGCTTTCAAATTGAGGGAGCTTAAAGTTTGACGAGATCGGTTCCTGCATGATCATTTGAGAAAAGGAGGGTCAGTACAAATATCCTCACCATAAGCGGAGGGAGCGTGGCAGGTCTTCGATCCACCGGTTCATCTCCTGGAGCCTCCGATCCAAAATCCTCTCGACTACGGGTCTCGAGGGTCTTCTGCAGAATGGAGGTAGAGATCTTCCAGGGTGGAATCGTGGTCTGATTGGGCTCTCCACCCTCGGATTCGTCTTTTCGGGAAAGATGGGCGGCTGGCCCAAGTGGCCCTGTCCCACCACAAATTTTGGAGTTCTGGTGATGCTCTTTCCAGTCGCATGATGCCTGCGGCTGCTGCTGCTGTTGCATGGCCTGCACAGCTTCAGTAGAGGCCCTGACCTGCTGCACCAGTAGGTCGAATTGCTCCGCGCCAACCACCATTGTCGAGGAGGAGGAGGAGGCTTGGAAAATCGGAGGTGAGGCCGGAGCCTGAGATCTGGCCGCAGAGGCCGTGGATCGCCG
>NC_025994.2:32732872-32772158 GCF_000442705.2 Elaeis guineensis
GGCATTTTTACACCTTCAAGCACCCCTCGCAAAGGACTGGTGGTATTTCTCCTCCAGTTTGGCAAGAAGGGTTGCTGAAAGGTGCTCCCTCTTCAATCCATAACTGGAAGGGAAGTACCTCTTGTCCACTGCCCGACCTTGAGGCTGGGATTGCCCCCTTGGGGCTCCTGAGGGACTCTGTTCCATCGGGCTCCTAGCCTGGGGAGGACGACCTTCAGGCCCGGAAGCTTCTTGGTTATTCGGCTCCTTCCCTTCCCAACCTTCTGAAGGAGCAGTTTTTGTTCAACATCGGCTTGAGCCCCCTGGATCCTGCGAGTATCCCACCTTTCCTTTCCTCTTCTTTTCTCCTGCTCTTCTTCTTCTTCTCTTTTTTTTTCTTTCTTTTTTCTTCTCTTTCTTTTTTTTTTTTTTGCATGTCGCTTCTTCCTTTTTCACCCCATCACTGATCTTCTTTTTCTTTTTTTTTTTTAGGAATGGACGCGAAGCAGCACGGATGCTCGCCAGGGCCTCAAGGCCCCACAAAAGAAAAGGCACCGCGACCTCCGGATCAGCAAAGAAGGCCAAATGGAGGAGATCGAGCTCAGCCACGCCTGCCCACGGCGGCCCCACAGTTGACGTTCCTTCAGATGCCGAGCCCTCAGCTCCCCGGCCTCTTCAAGGAGCTCTCCCGCTGAGGTTCCCGCCTCAGGGGACACGTCGAGGCGATTGCTGGGGGCCGAGAGGGGGAGGAGAAGGAAGACGGTGGTCTGTAGGGTGAGTAGCCACCAGGCCACCATTGAAGAATCCACGGTTCGAGGAAGAGCCGGGGGAGAATCCCTTCAATGACAGGAACTTGATAAAGGTGATTGATTGACGGCTGCATCCTGTCTGAGGTCATCGAGAGGATTGATCGTGCCGATCCCGAACAGGGGTTTGGGACTCCCTAGAGTCCTTTCTCGAGGTAAACAGATTCACCTTCCCCTTCCCCCTCGCTCCTTCGTTTTAATTAGCTTCTCAACCTTCGTTCTGACCTCCTAGCTGCCCTTTGCAGATCGGGCACCAGCTCCTTGCCAATATCGAGGCGACAACCGAGGAGGAGGGATGCCATCCAGGGAGGAGAGTCGCCGGGGCCGAAGTCGCTCGTCTCAAAGAAAATGGCAACCGAGGTCGTTACCTTCAGAGGCCTGAGAAAGAAAAACAGGCCCTGGAGAAGAGAAGCAGACCTCAGAGGAGACGGTGAGGAAGAGGGAGGCGAGGTCGCAAATTTGGCGGAGCAGATCCTGATCCTGATCTTGGAGGCCAGGGTTCTTACGGTGGAGGAGTTCAAGGCCTCTGCAGAGATGAGGGACCTGAACGTCAAGTTGGCCAGGAAGCATTCATCAAAGGATTCGAGTCTGCCAGGAGAAGGTGGTCAGAAAATTTTTGAGCTCGATCTCAGCTTCTTTGGGCGAGGCATCTGAAGACAAAGTCGGTTCCCTCTTCCACTGCTACTGCCACACAGCCCTCCTTCCAGGGACACCGAGCTCCCCAACTCCTATTTCAGAGGTCTGAGACCTCTGACCTTGTATTTTTCTTTTACTGTAATTTTTTTTTTCTTTTTGTCTTTAAGAAACATTCAATCAATAAATTGAATTTCTCCTTATGGAGGGCTTCTCCACTCTTCCTTCCTCCTCCTTTTTTGTTTTTCTTTCTGCAATGAGACGCGCCTTGATGCTTTTGTCTCCCGATGGCAGTATCCTGTCGAAGCGCTTCTCCTACCACAGGGGATTTTGCTGAAGTCCACGATCCAGCACCTGAAGAAGAAAGTTCTTCATTTAACAAAAAGGTCAAAGAAGATGGATGGTGAGCTTCGCAGGTTGAGGGAGAGCCACTCTGAAGCCACCGCAGAGGCCACCCACTTTCGGAACCTCCATGTGAAGGGGATCATGGAGTACAGTCGGAGAAAGGCAAACTTCGAGAAGGAGCTCGAGGAACACAAGAAGCACGCCAGCGACCGATCTTGGGCTCAAGCTGCCAAGATCAGTTCTCTCAGAGTGGAGCTGTCGGCTGCACAGGAGAGGATTGCCAGTTGGAAGGAAGCTCATCCCGACTTTTGACTTGGGCCGACAGCGATCGAGAATGGTCGAAGAAGGTCTCTGACCTTCAGTGACAGCTCCAGGATGTCGAGCGGGCTATAACGCGCATCGAGCCAGCTGGTGCAAGCAGGTAGACGACTATAGAGGGAAGCTCAGGATGGCGACCGACGAGGTTGCCCGCCTTCAAAGGCGGCTAGCTGAAGGAGCTCAGTTTGCTCCTGTTCGGGGTCCCGACGAACTCCAATCCCTGAGAAGAACCGTAGAAGAGTTATCTGTCGCCCTTGGGGAGGGGAAGACTGAGCTGCAGCAATTGAAGATCTAGCTAGTACATGAGCAGTAGGCAGTCAGAGATGCAGAGGTGAAATCTGAGGTCCTGAGAAAAAGGCATCGAGAGGTGGAGAACGAGAGCCAGTGGCTTCATCGGAGATATATGGAAATGCTAATGAGAGAGAAAGAATTGGAAGCAGAAGTCGAGAGCTTAAGGCACTCCCTGATGAGGGTCGAAGCCGAGAGTTCGAGGTCGGAGGAAGCTGAGCCCCCTTAGGGCTCTTTCGCCTTTTGTCCTCCTGTGTCTTCTCTTGCCGTTTGTCTATTTGTTGTCGCCGTTGTTGTTGTCGTTGTTGTCTTTGTTGTTGTTGTTTTATTTTGTTTTTCTTTTTTCAGGCTCTGTAACGCATATTTTGCTAATGAAATGAAAAAGTTTTTGTTACCTTACCCGTACGTCATGTTGAATCGTCGTGCACCGGACTTCTTTCATTTTTGTCCCGTGCGATGTCGATGTTGTTCGAAGATTCTTTGTTCATCTTTGTACTAGGTCGTCATTATCGAGTTTCTTGTGCTTTTGGTTGGTTCGACGTCGACGCCGTTTGGAGGTTCCTAGCCATTGCTGCATCGATTTGCCTTTTATTCGCGGCTGTAGATCTTACTTTCTCTTCCTCCCTCTTCATAGAGACGAGGTCCTTTGTGCTTTTAGTGTAGTTCGGCCTTCATTTTTCGTTGGGATAGCCCACCGCTGTTCTTTCACATTTCCCTCATTCTCTTTTTTTTCTTCTTTTTGTCGAGTCTCGAATGGCCGGACCTTAATTGGCGTCGAGATGAGGTTCTTCTCCTATTTTGATGTGATCGATTTCAGCTCGGGTTAGGATGAGGTTCTCCTTCTGTTCCTAACGGGGCTGTGGGGGCACATATGGGCGCTGTATGGCCTCTCCCCCCATCTGGTCTGCAAACAATCAGGCCTTCGACCTTGCTCATGTTAGGGCGAGGTTCTCCTCCTGTCCCTAACATGGCTGTGGGGGTGCATATGGGCGCTGTATGGTCTCTCTCCCCATCCGATCTACAAATAATCAAGGCCTTCGACCTTGCTCATGTTAGGGCGAGGTTCTTCTCCTGTCCCTAACATGGCTGTGGGGGTGCATATGGGCGCTGTATGGCCTCTCCCCCCATCCGGTCTACAAATAACCGGGCCTTCGACCTTGCTCATGTTAGGGCGAGGTTCTTCTCCTATCTCTAACATGGCTGTGGGGGCGCATATGGGGCTGTATGGCCTCTCCCCCCATCCAGTCTACAAATAACCGGGCCTTCGACCTTGCTCATGTTAGGGCGAGGTTCTCCTCCTGTCTCTAACATGACTGTGGGGGCGCATATGGGCGCTGTATGGCCTCTCCCCCCATCCGATCTACAAATAATCGGGCCTTCGACCTTGCCCACATTAGAGTTTGTTTTTGTTATCCGACAGGGTCGTCCCCTGTCATTACAAGTCTATGCCAAAAAGGAAAAGATGTGCAAGTCTGAAAGAAATCTTGATTTAAAGCAGGATCGTTCGTAATACATTTACAAGTTTTCAAACCCTAGGGCTGTGGAAGGTCTGCTTCCTGTCAAGGTCCTCCAGAGATGGAGTTGATGATCCTAATTGGAGGCCGATCTCTGGGCTGCCTTCCCTTCTTGGTGGCTCAGGCTGTAGTAGGGCCCTTGGCCGATCTTCTCTACCCTCAGGCCGGCGCCGAATGAATCTATCGAGTCGACCCCGTCGAATGAGCTCCTCAATTTCATCTCGGAGCTGGATGTATTCCTTCGTGTCATGGTCGTGGTCACGATGGTAGAGGCAGAACTTGTTGGGATTGTACTTCTCAAGGTGCGTGCGCATCCTCTCTAGCCTTGGGAGCTGCTCTCTGACCTCCATCAGCACCTGGGTTTTTGATGCGTTGAGGGGGGCATAGCTGCGGAACCTTCCTGGGAGAGAGCCCCGTCGAGCTCGGTGCTCCTGGCTTCCCTGCCTGCGTGCTCGGGGAGGAGTCTGGACACGCTTGTGCCCAGAAGGAGTTCGAGAATGTGGCCAAGCTTCTCTCGATCCTTTTTCGACTGCGGGCTTACTCGAATCTCTCGCCTGCCGCTCTCTCACGGTCTCCTCGTCCTTCATTTTGAAGGCTTCTTCCGCTCAGGCGTACCCTTCGACCCGAGCCAACAGGTCAGCAAAATCCCTGGGGTACTTCTTTTCCAGGGAGAATAAAAGGTCGTTCTTCTGAAGGCCACCTTTCAGGGCAGCCATCGCTACCAATTGGTCCAAGTTTCGGACCTTCAATGCGGCGACGTTGAAACGGTTGATGTAGGCCCGAATAGACTCTCCCTCCCTCTGCTTGATGTTGATGAGGGACTCCGAACCCTTCCGGAGATGCCGGCTGCTAACAAAATGAGCCACAAACTGGTGGCTCATCTTATCAAAAAAAAGATGGTACCCGACTTCAGCATCGAGTATCAGTTTCTCGTCGCTGCCTTCAAGGTGGATGGGATGGCTCGGCATAGAATGACATCGAGCATGCCATGAAGCAGCATCATTGTCCGAAAGGCCTCCAGGTGGTCCACTGGGTCTGAAGTCCCGTCGTAGCTTTCAAATTGAGGGAGCTTAAAGTTTGACGAGATCGGTTCCTGCATGATCATTTGAGAAAAAGGAGGGTCAGTACAAATATCCTCACCATAAGCGGAGGGAGCGTGGCAGAGTTCTTCGATCCACCGGTTCATCTCCTGGAGCCTCCGATCCAAGAAATCCTCTCGACTACGGGTCTCGAGGGTCTTCTGGCAGAATGGAGATAGAGATCTTCCAGGGGTGAAATCGTGGTCTGATTGAGGGCTCTCCACCCTCGGATTCGTCTTTCCGGGAAAGATGGGGCGGCTGGCCCAAGTGGCCTGTCCCACCACCAAATTTTGGAGTTCTGGTGATGCTCTTTCCAGTCGCAATAATGCCTGCGGCTGCTGCTGCTGTTGCATGGCCTGCACAGCTTCAGTGAGGCCCCTGACCTGCTGCACCAGTAGGTCGAATTGCTCCGCGCCAACTACTATTGTCGAAGGAGGAGGAGGAGGCTGGGAAATCGGAGGTGAGGTCGGAGCCTGAGATCTGGCCGCAGAGGCCATGGATCGCCGTGTGGATACTTTGCGGGGAGGCATCGGGCGAAGACCTAGCGGGGGAGGGAGGGGTGTATGTCGGAAAAGGCGACCGGAGGTGGTCCCGTTGAGCGCTCCTTTAAGAACAAGGGTACTGCAAAGACACAGGCCCTTCCTCTAGTGTCAATCATGTTGGTGCAAAAATCTGCCTGCGTCGGAGAAGCTGGAGTCGAGGGAGTCGCGGTCGCCGCCGGGACCTGCAATAGAAGTCTAAACCGGAGTTGGGGTTGCTCCGGCAAGACCCTCCGACGCTCAAGTCAGTTCTCTGCCTCAACAAGAATGGAGCGCTCGAACAGAAATTTTAGCAGAGTTTTGGGATAGAAATTAGAGCTTAGAGAATAACGTATCTGGAGTCTCCCTTTTTATAGGCGGAGGGGCAACAAACTGATAGCGATGTCTATAATCGTCTGGCAGTGGGCTGCCCAGGGTCAGGAAGAGTTTGTTGCGAAGAGTAGTGGAGTGGGTTCATGGCCATCACCGGGACATGCCACGTGGAGTCTGTTGCGGGGAGTGGAGCGGCGTCCGTTGTCGCGACTTGCCAGAGGGTGGAGGAACCGTGTGGTATCCATTGCAGAAAGTGGAGCAGAATCGTGGCCATTATTATGGTCTGCCAGGGAGTGATGGAGCCGCACGGAATCCATCGTAGGAAGTGGAGCAGAGTCGTGGCTGTTACTGCGGCCTGCCAAGGAGTGATGGAGCTGTGCGGAATCTGTTGCAGGAAGTGGAGCAGAGTCATGGCCGTTACTACGGCCTGCCAGGGGGTCCAGGTCTCGGTTGGAGTCCGATCTTCGTAGAAGCCCGGATGGGGATCATTTGTCAAGGAGTCTCGGCCAAGGCCGCTCGTGATAGAAATTTGAAGTAGATCGTTTGCAGCGGAAACTCGAAGTGGGTCGCTTGCAGTAGGGGCTCAGAGTCCGGCTCCCGTAGGAGTCTGGACGAAGTCTTCCTGCAGTCGAAGTTGGGGATGAAGTCCAGCTTCCGTAGGAGTCTGGGCGAAGTCCTCTTGCGGTTGAAGTCGGGGATGAAGTCTGGCTCCCGTAGGAGTCCGGACGGAGCCTACCTGCGATCAAAGTCGGGGGCGAAATTCGGCTCCCGTAGCAGTCCAGATGGAGTCTACCTGCAATCAAAGTCGGGGGTGAAGTCCGGCTCCCGTAGGAGTCCAGACGGAGTCTACCTGTAATCAAAGTCGGAGGTGAAGTCCGGCTCCCGTAGGAGTCCGGACGAAGTCTTCTTGCGGTTGAAGTCGGGGATGAAGTCTTCTTGCGGTTGAAGTCGGAGACGAAGTCTGGCTCCCGTAGGAGTTCAGACGGAGTCTACCTACAATCAAAGTCGGGGAGAAGTCTGGCTCCCGTAGGAGTCCGAACGGAGTCTACCTGCGATCAAAGTCGGGGGCGAAGTCTGGCTCCCGTAGGAGTCCGAACGGAGTCTACCTACGATCAAAGTCGGGGGCGAAGTCTGGCTCCTGTAGGAGTCCGAACGAAGTCTTCTTGCGGTTGAAGTTAGAAATGAAGTCCGGCTCCCATAGGAGTCCGGACGAAGTCTTCTTGCGGTTGAAGTCGGGGACGAAGTCCGGCTCATGTAGGAGTCCGGATGGAGTCTACCTGCAATCAAAGTCGGGGGCGAAGTCCGGCTCCCATAGGAGTCCAGGCAGAGTCTACCTGCGATCGAAGTCGGGGGCGAAGTCCGGCTCCCGTAGGAGTCCGGATGGAGTCTACCTACGGTTGAAGTTGGGGACGAAGTCCGGCTCCCATAGGAGTCCGAACGAAGTTTACCTGCAGTTGAAGTCGGGGATGAAGTCCGGCTCCCATAGGAGTCCGGACGAAGTTTACCTGCGGTTGAAGTCGGGGACGAAGTTCGGCTCCCGTAGGAGTCCGAACGAAGTTTACCTGTGGTTGAAGTCGGGGATGAAGTCCGGCTCCCGTAGGAGTCCGGACGAAGTTTACTTGCGATCGAAGTCGGGGGCGAAGTCCGGCTCCCGTAGGAGTCCGGACGGAGTCTACCTGCAATCAAAGTCGGGGGCGAAGTCCAGCTCCCATAGGAGTCCGGATGGAGTCTACCTACGATCGAAGTTGGGGGTGAAGTCTGGCTCCCATAGGAGTCCGGACGGAGTCTACCTGCGATCGAAGTCAGGGGCGAAGTCCGGCTCCCGTAGGAGTCCGGACGAAGTCTTCCAGGTGGTAGACCACCGCCGAACTTGGGTGGAGTTCGCCCGTCATGGTGAGTCCGGCCCACACTAGTGGGGGTTCATCCGTCGGCAGAGCTCGGGAACGTTGCGGAGGTTCGGCCGCTGGAGAGGTTCGGAAAGATGTCGTCGACGGTCGGACGTCAGTAGAATCCCTGGAGGGTCGCTCCTATCACGAACTTCGGCTGGGAGGTATTTTATACCCAACAGGGGAGTTATTTCCTGTCATTATAAGCTTATGCCAAAAGAAAAAAAATATGTGAATATGAAAGAAATTTTTATTTAGGGCAAAGTTGTTGGTAATACATTCGTAGACCTTTCGAATCCTTTAGCCACGGAAGATCTGCTCCTCGTCGGGGTCCTCCTGAGATGGAGTTGATAATCCCAATCGGAGGCCGATCTTCAGGTTGCTCCTCCCTCCTTGGCGGCTCTGGCTGCGACAGAACCCTAGGAACCCTAGGCCAGTCTTTCCTACCTTCAGATCGGTATCGAATGAATCTGTCGAGCCAACCTCGCCTGATGAGCTCCTCGATTTTATCTCAGAGCTGAATGCATTCTTCCGTGTCATGGTCATGGTCACGGTGATAGAGGCAGAATTTGTTCGGGTTGCACTTTCTGGAGTGCGAGCGCATCCTTTTCGGCCTTGGCAGCTGCTCCCTAACCTTCATCAATACTTGAGTTTTCGATGCATTGAGAGGGGAGTAACTGTAGAATCTTCCAAGGGGAGAGCTTCGTCGAACTCTGTGGTCCGGGCTTCTCTGCTTATGAGCACGGGGAGGAGTCCGAACACGCCCGTGTCTGGGAGGAGTTCGAGAATGCGGTCGAGCTTCACTCGGCCCTTTTCCAACTGCGGGCTTGCTTGAGTCTCCCGCCTGCCGCTCCTTCGCAGTCTCCTCATCCTTCATCTTGAAGGCTTCTTCTGCTCGGGCATATCCTTCAGCCCGAGCCAGCAAATCAGCAAAGTCCCTGGGATATTTTTTTTCCAGAAAAAATAAAAGATCGTTCTTCTAAAGACCGCCCTTCAGGACGGCCATCGCGATCGATTGGTCCAAGTTTCGGACCTCCAATGCGGCAACGTTGAAACGGTTGACGTAAGCCCAGATGGATTCCCCCTCCTTTTGCTTGATATTGATGAGGGACTCTGAGCCTCTCCGGGGATGCCGGCTGCTAACAAAATGAGCCGCGAACTGGTGGCTCATCTGGTCAGAGGAGAAGACAGTACCCGACTTCAACGTCGAGTCTCAGTTCCTTGCTGCTCTCTTTAGAGTGGATGGAAAAGCTCGGCACAGGATGGCGTCTGGCGCACCATGGAGCAACATCATTGTGGAAGACCTCCAGGTGGTCAACTGGATCTGAGGTCCCGTCGTAGCTTTCGAATTGAGGAAGCTTGAAGTTTGGCAATATCGGTTCCTGCATGATCATTTGAGAGAAGGAAGGGTCAGTACAGATGTCCTCACCATAAGTAGGCAGAGCGTGGCGGAGCTCTTCGATCCATCAGTTCATCTCCTGGAGCCTTCGATCCAGGAGGTCCTCTCGACTGCGAGTCTCGAGGGTCTTCTGGTAGAGTGGAGGTAGGGATCCTCTGAAAGTGGAATCGTGATCAGACTGAGGGCTCTCCACCCTAGAATTCCCCTTTTCGGGGAAGACAGGATGACTGGCCCAAGTGGCCCACCCTACTGTCGGGTCTTGGAACTCCGACAATGCCCTTTCCAACCGCACTGACGTCTGTGACTATTGCTGCTGCTGCTGCATGGCCTACACCACTTCGGTGAGGCCTCTGACCTACTGAACCAGCAGGTTGAACTGCTCCATACCGACCATCGTTGCCGAAGGAGGAGGAGGAGTCTAAAAAATTGGAGGTGAGGTCGGAGCCTGAGATCTGGTCGCAGAGGTTGTGGATCGCCTGGTAGATGCCTTTCGGGGAGGCATCAGGTGAAGATCTAGTAGAGGAAGGAGAGGAGGACTTTGGAGAAGATGACTGGAGGCAATCTCATTGAGCACTCTTTCAAGAACAAGGGTACTATGAAGACACAGACCCTTCCTCTAGTGCCAATTCTGTTGGTGCAGAATTCTGCCAAAGCCGGAGAAGCTAGAGTCGGGATGACCGCGGCCGCCGTCGGGACCTGCAAGGAAAGTCTAAACCAGAGTTGGGGGTACGCTGGCAAGACCCTCCGACGCTCAAGTCAGTACTCTGCTTCAATAGAAATGGAGTGCTCGAGGTAAAATTTTAGCAGAGTTTTGAGATAGGGTTCAGAGCTTAGAGAAGAACGTATCTGAGGGTCCTTATTTATAGATGGAGAGCGTAACCGATTGACAGCGATGTCTATAACCACCTGGTCGTGGGCTGTTCAGAGTCGCCTGGAGTTTGTTACGGAAAGTAGTGGCGTCAGGGGTCGCTCAGGGCCACGTGGAGTTGGTTACGGAGAGTGGAGTGGTAGC
The DNA here is from genome assembly GCF_000442705.2 of Elaeis guineensis. Lineage (NCBI taxonomy): Eukaryota > Viridiplantae > Streptophyta > Magnoliopsida > Arecales > Arecaceae > Elaeis > Elaeis guineensis. The sequence goes on from NC_025994.2 coordinate 32,742,983, forward strand.
CGTTGTTGTGACTTGCCAGAGAGTAGTGGAGCCATGCGAAATTCATTGCAGAGAGTGGAGCAGGGTAGCGGTGAAGGAACCAGATCTAGGGTTTCAGGGTTAGATCTTGAAAAAGAGGGTTAGATCTTGAAACTTTTTCAAGATCATACAGCGGAAGACTAAAATAAATTAAAATTTATTTTCTAAGATCAAAAAATCCTTAGATCTAAGATCCTATTACATGATTATTACATGGCATTAAATCAGAAATTAAAATATATAAATAAAGCATGAACTACATGTTGATCATATCAACATGTTTCTATACTACATCTAATGTATGTATTAAATAATAGATCAGATCTATTACCTTGCAAGTTAGACGTTCTAACCTTACTGATCTGGGCTTGAGGATGATGTTGCAAGCCGCACACGCATCCGGCCTCTAGGAGTCGTCCACACAAGCCCACGAATCTCAATCAGAAGTCCTGCTTCAGAAAATCAGCACAGTATGCTAGTACTGCGCTGATCCTTCTTTGATGGTTGATCAGGTGCCTCCTTCTTCTTGATTTGGACTCTTCCAAAGATGAAAAGTAGAAGGAGGAGTTTCAGATCTGAGACACTCTCAGAAAACTCAAGATGGAGGGAGGAAAGATATGAAAACAAAAACCCTAGAAGAAGACCCTCTTCTTCTTCACGTTTTTCTCTCTAAATGCCCTAACTTGCATCTTTTATATCTCCACAACCCAAAGGTATTTCTCTCTAATTTTTGGATGGCACAAAGGTATCTCAAATCTCTGACTTTCCTTAAAATTTTATGAAGAAACTCATCTTATATAGAGAGATATGATAGAGTCCTTGTCTAGGTCAAACACCTAGTCAAGGCTTATCCAAACATGGCAAGTTAAGGGACGCCCAACTCTTGAGCATCTCCTCCATATTTTCATGAATGGATCACCAGCAAAGAGTTCACAATGTAAACCCTAAAGGCCACAAAAATTCCAAAAAAAATTTGGATAAATTCGGTGCAAAATTGAAAGAGTTTTGGATTTCTAAAACTCTATCTCATAGAATTCAAAATCCAAACTTATTCCTTTTAGATTTGATCCAAACCACCTTCCATGTAATAAAGAAGAGAAGAGACCTTTTGTGAATGTGAGAGAGATCTGGGAGTACACAAAATAAGTGGAGATTGGCGTTGAATAAGAGAGAGGGCGTGGAGAAGGCTTATGTGGCGCAAGGTGGAATCCTAGTCCTACTAGGATTCTGTCTCATGACTTGTTTTAATTTGGTTTTCCAAACCAAATCAAATCAAAATTAGATCAACCCAATTAAAATAGGTCTTAACCTAATTAAGAACCTAATTTAATCAGATTAAATTATATTTAAATCTGATTTAATTTTCTAATCAAATTAGAAATTAGATTGACCCAAGTCCTAGTTGAACTAGGACAAGTTTTTTCTTGCACTTGGCTTATCCAATAAACCAATTGGACTTGATCCAATCAAGCCCAAACCAAATCTAATTAAATCATATTTAATTAGACTTAATCTCAGCCCATTGGCTTAATCAAATTAAGCCAATTAGCAATCAAATTGCTAATCGATCCTCCTGCAACACTTGTACTGGGTTAAATGTCAATCGTATTGATCATTTAACCCTAGAACGATTCTTAATCGTTGATCAACCATCCGATCGGATCATGAACTCTAATGTGTGTGACCTCATAGGTCCGAACCTAAGCCAGTAGCATAGGAATAAATTTTTATATCAATCGAAGTGACCATCTAGCAATGGTACCCGACGACCGGATAGGTCGAATGTGTAGAACAACATCCTTAGAACTCATGCGGATATAATTTTCATATAATTCATTCCCTTGACCAAAATGATCATAGGACACCCCAGAGTTTAACTGTTAACTCTGATCAGGTTGTCCACATTGTATTTCAAAATATCAAATCCATCTGATGGATTACCCTGGCCAAGGTTTTGCTAAATTGAAATACAGCGACTCATTCTTCTCCAACTCTTGGAGTGGTCAATCCCATCTCGATCACACTCTGACTTCGCAAGTACTTGACTGTGCCCAGAAGCCTTCCGTCCCTAAATTAGAAATTCAGTTAGTCCAGTACCAAAGCACAGTGAGTTGCTTGCAAGTCACTGAGGCGATCTCAAGTCTAAGGGACACTTATACCTATATCCCATCAGAGACATTCTCGACAGCAGAATGCTCTGGAGTTGGTCACGTTCAATGATGATGTACCCTTACATCTCATCTGTATGCCATACCAGTGTCTCCACACTCCTTGGTTAAGAGGACAACCAACCCATATGGCCTACAGCAACCTATGCTCGATAGAAGCTGTTGTCCTTATTAACAGCCTATCATTTGGTCGTGAACTGTTTTAAGGACTAATCGATAAATCCTCTCTTTATCGAATCTAAATAGTCCTAAGGAATTCATCATAACAACGGAGTTCATTAGAAGATGAAAGCTTATGATGAAGATGCCAAATATATTTTATTTATTAACAAATCAATTACAATACTTGGTTGCTCAACCGTCAACAGCTTGACGATTGGCTTTTTGGGACACATTTTCCAACAACTCCCACTTGTCCTAAAGCCACTCGGCACAGTATCTAATACCCATCTTTGACTTGTGGTTGTCGAACTCCTTTATTGCCAGGGCTTTAGTGAAGGGGTCAGCTAGGTTCTCCTTTCCGTCGATCTTCTGAAGATCGACGTCACCTCGATCTACGATCTCTCAGATCAGGTGGAAGCGGCGCAAGATGTGCTTCATCCGCTAATGTGCTTTGGATTCCTTCACCTGAGCTATGGCACCAATGCTGTCACAGTAGAGCAGGACTGGACCATCGAGGGAGGGTGCTACTCCGAGCTCGTTGATGAATTTTCTTAGCCACACAGCTTCCTTCGCGGCATCCAATGCTGCGATGTACTCCGTTTCACAAACAGAGTCTGCCACAGTATGCTGCCTAGAACTCTTCCAGTAGATGGCTCCACCATTTAGAGTAAAGATATAACCCGACACGCTCCTACTGTCATCATGGTCAGATTGGAAGCTGGAGTCTGTGAACCCCACAAGTTTCAGATCTGACTCGCCATAAACCAACCATTGGTCCTTAGTATTTCTCAAATACTTAAGGATGGCTTTAACCACTTTCCAGTGATTTTCTCCAGGATCAGATTGGTATCTACTCACTACTCCTAGTGAGTATGCCACATCTGATCTTGTACATGTCATGGCGTACATGATAGATCCCACGGTCGAAGCATATGGGACTCTACTCATACGCTCTCTCTCTTCAGGAGTTATCGGACAATCCTTCTTAGAGAGAGAAATTCCATGGCCTATCGGTAGATAGCCCTTCTTGGAATTTTCCATGCTGAACCTCTTCAGCACAGTGTCTATATACATGGACTGGGATAACCCAAGCATCCTTTTAGATCTATCCCTATAGATCTTCATCCCTAGGATGTAGGATGCTTCACCCAAGTCCTTCATGGAGAACTGTGATGACAACCAAACTTTTATTCCCTGTAGTGCGGGGATGTCATTCCCGATTAAGAGAATGTCATCCACGTACAAGACAAGGAATACCACAACTAGACCATTTGCCCATTTATAGATGCAGGGCTCTTCTCCATTCTTAATGAAGCCATACGTTTTGATCACCTTATCAAAATGCATGTTCCAACTCCGAGAAGCTTGCTTCAGTCCATAAATGGATCTCTGAAGCTTGCACACCTTGGACTCATCTGTGGATGTAAACCCTTCAGGTTGTATCATATACACCTCTTCAGTCAGCTCTCCATTCAGGAAAGTTGTCTTTACATCCATCTGCCAGATCTCATAATCCAGATGGACAGCTATTGCAAGCATTATCCGAATAGATTTGAGCATTGCCACAGGAGAAAATATCTCATCATAGTCAATACCATAACGTTGACGATACCCCTTGGCAACCAGACGGGCTTTATAGGTCTCCACCTTTCCGTCTGCGCCCCTCTTCCTTTTGAAGACCTATTTACACCCAATGGGTTTAACCCCTTCAGGTGGGTCAACCAATGTCCATACATCGTTGACCTTCATGGACTCCATTTCGGAATTTATGGCTTCAAACTATTTCTCAAAATCAGGTCTCTGCATAGCATCCACATAGGTGATCGGATCCTCATTATTCTCATCAAGTTCGATGGGATCACCGTCCCGGACCAAGAAACCGTAGTATCTGTCTGGCTGACGCGGTACTCTACCGGATCGCCTTAATGGTGCAGGTATATTGGGCTCCGAATGTGATCTAATCATATCTGACTCAGGTTCAGCTATTGGTGTCGGTCCTTCTACCTGTTGAACTTCATCAAGTTCAATCTTAGAGGTAACGGTTCCTTCACCAAGGAACTCCTTTTCTAAAAAGATTGCCTTAAGGCTGACGAACACCTTTTGTTCATCAGCATGGTAGAAAAAATTATCCTTTTGCCTCTTTGAGGTACCCTATGAATGAGCATTTGTCAGACCTAGGTCCAAGTTTGTCTGTGACTAATCGTTTGACATAGGCTGGGCACCCCCAGACCCTAAGGTGTGAAAGTACCGGCTTACACCCTGTCCATATCTCATATGGAGTCTTAATTACAGACTTACTTGGAATCCTATTTAACAGATAACAGGCCGATTCGAGTGCATATCCCCAGAAGGATATCGACAAGCAAGCAAAAACCCATCATGGATCGGACCATGTCTAACAAAGTCCGATTCCTCCTTTCAAACACACCATTATGCTGTGGTGTTCCTGGAGGAGTCCATTGGGAGAGAATCTCATTCTCTCCTAGATATGTGAGAAACTCACTAGAAAGGTATTCTCCTCCTCGATCAGATCGAAGAGTTTTAATACTCTTCCCAGTTTATTTTTCTACTTCACTTCAGAATCGTTTGAACATTTCAAATGAATCCGACTTATGTTTCATCAGATAGACATATCCATATCGGGATAGGTCATCCGTGAAAGTTATGAAGTAGAAATATCCACCTCTAGCACTGGTGCTCATGGGCCCCATACATCAGTATGTACTAGACTCAAGAGCTCAGTAGCTCTCTCACCTTTTCCAGTAAAAGGTGACTTGGTCATTTTACCAAGAAGACAGGACTCACAGGTTGGAAGTGATTCACAATCACTAACTTCGAGGATTCCCTCTTGAGTCAACCTGTTTATTCTGTTCTTGTTTATATGACCTAGCCTACAGTGCCATAAATAGATATCTGACACACTATCTAATCTAGGGTGCTTGCCAGTAGAATAGACTCTTATCAGGCTTGACCTTTTTGGTCTGGCTCTGCACTGATGTCCTAGCCTGAACTTGCACCTTCTTTACTTTCTTCTTCTTGTTCTTCTTTCCTTTCTTAAAAGGTCGAGAACCAGAAGATGAACCTTCCACTGAGTTCACCGACTCCTTGAGGAGTTGGTGATCCTTCTCAAAGTTCTGAAGCAACCCTAGTAACCCGTGGTAGTTCTCTTCAGGCTTTGTCATTCTATAATGAGTGAGGAATGGGAGATAAGACTTGGGCAACGAGTTCAGTATTGCATCTTTCCCAAGCTGCTCATGCAAGGGAAAGCCGAGCTTGCTCAATCGTTCCATCAGCTCGATCATGTACAATACATGATCAGTGACTGAGACACCATCCCATATTTTGGCGTTGAAGATGGCACAACTAGTCTTGTGCCTCTCTACGTCATCGGGTGTGCCAAAGGCATCCTCCAACACTTGAAGCATGTCCTTTGGCTGAGCCGTCTCGAATCTGCGACTGAACTCATCGCTCATGACAGCTAGCATGATACAGCGCACCATGGTCCGGTCACTGAGCCACTTCTGGTAAGTGTCTCTGACTGTTCCATGTGCATTGGCAGCTGGCTCCTCAGGTGCAGGATCCATTATCACATATAGGATCCGTTCATGCCCCAGGACTATCTTCAACTTTCGGTACCAGCTACCGAAGTTGGATCCCACCAACTTATCATTGTCCAACAATGATCGGAGCGATAGGAAAGTGGCCATATTTGCACAAAGGAGAACCATAACCTAATTAGTAATTGATTCATTAAACCTAAAGATTTGGATTTTAATCAAAAGGTTTCTCCCACTATTTTATTCGAATTGGTAGCCTCTACCTCCAACTCGAGGAATTACCCTAATTCCTTAGGGGTACTAGAATCCACTTAGACTGCACACAAGCCCAACTTTGGTTGGTCAACTCATGTACATCTAAGGGTAGGTTCATAACCAATTGTTTCTCTAAACAATTTTTAGTAATTTTAATTTTGCCCCAGAAACCTAATCAGTAGGCTTTGGCCTCCACTGTAAGGATCCGGTTAGGTCCAACCATTAACATGATCATACTTGGTGTATCTAACCAACGAATGATTAAGCCCAACTTTGGTTGGCTCACCTAACCACCATTAGAGAGATACTTCCAAGTCATCATATGATGAGTGATAATTCCATTAGTCAACAAGCACCAGGCCTTTGGGTCTGCAATGATTATTGAGTTAATGGACTCATTATCAAACACCTTAATGGGAGGCTATGACTCAGTTATCTCCATAACTTTGTCATTTTAAGGACCTAATAATTTTAGAGGATTTAAATAATTTAGAGGATGAGGTCAGATGAACCAGCTTATCATGATCCTCCCACTGGCTTCACCAAGTCAGCTTAAGGGAGACCAGGGCTGGTCTAGGAGCACCTAAATAAGTCACACTGATTTACCTAGCTGACATGGGTCAGCTCGAATAGTCAAGTGATCTGATCAAAACATAATTTCACCAAGAGGCCAGGTAAGTTCGATCAGTGGGAGGGTCTGCCAAAGCTTGCCTTAGACACCATCAGAAATGGCCAGGTAAGCGGGCTCCCAATTAAAAACCACCGGTCTGGTTTACCTTAGACACCAACGGTTTAATTAGTTTCGATTAGATCAACCTAACAGTTCGTGCTAGACCGCTTAGCCAAAAATCAAGTCCATTTGGTTCTCATTAAAGACATGGACTTGACCAACTACAACTATTGTAATTGATCTAGAGAATCCTTGACCTAATCTAAGACAACAATTGATTAGATTTAGTCAATTCTCTAATTAAATCCATCTTTAATCTAACCATAGGTCTAACCCAATTAGTGGACCTAATTTCCACTAACCCATTAACCCAATGTGTTATAATTTGTGTCTTAGGTTCTTCAATTCACAATCCTAGAACCTAATCAAACAACTTCTTAATTCTTAATTAAGTTTTGGGCTGAGGGTTGGGTTTGGCTTTTCAAAAAATAATTTTTATATTTGTAAAATAATTTTACAATATAATTTTACCAACCATATTGCATGATTGATTCAGAATCAAGATGCAAGTGAAATAAACATGAAACTACTTTAGATCTAATCTAAACAGGTTCATGTAATTGAAACAATTTCAACTTTAAACAATTTCTTTGCATAAAAATTATTAACAAAGAGATTTTATTTCAGATTTAAACATCTTTTAAATCTAATAAATCATAAATTTAATCTAGATCATATCTAACAAATTTATGATTAAAGATAGATCTACACAAACTAGGACAACCTTTGCACTGTAAGGGGTAAACCTTACAGTAGGACAACCTTGCAGTTCGTGATTGATCTAAAATTTTAATTTCAGATTTAATAATCAGATTATAAATTAGATCTAATCTAAATTTTAATTTCAGATTTAATAATCAGATTATAAATTAGATCTAATCTAAAAATAATCTAAGCATGTATTAATAATCATGTAATAAAGAACCTGGCTCTGATACCAATTGAAGGAACCAGATCTAGGGTTTCAGGGTTAGATCTTGAAAAAGAGGGTTAGATCTTGAAACTTTTTCAAGATCATACAGCGGAAGACTAAAATAAATTAAAATTTATTTTTTAAGATCAGAAAATCCCTAGATCTAAGATCCTATTACATGATTATTATATGGCATTAAATCAAAAATTAAAATATATAAATAAAGCATGAACTACATGTTGATCATATCAACATGTTTCTATACTACATCTAATGTATGTATTAAATAATAGATCAGATCTATTACCTTGCAAGTTAGACGTTCTAACCTTGCTGATCTGGGCTTGAGGATGATGTTGCAAGCCGCACACGCGTCCGGCCTCTAGGAGTCGTCCACACGAGCCCACGAATCTCAATCAGAAGTCCTGCTTCAGAAAATCAGCACAGTATGCTAGTACTGCGCTGATCCTTCTTTGATGGTTGATCAGGTGCCTCCTTCTTCTTGATTTGGACTCTTCCAAAGATGAAAAGTAGAAGGAGGAGTTTCAGATCTGAGACACTCTCAGGAAACTCAAGATGGAGGGAGGAAAGATATGAAAACAAAAACCCTAGAAGAAGACCCTCTTCTTCTTCACGTTTTTCTCTCTAAACGCCCTAACTTGCATCTTTTATATCTCCATGACCCAAAGGTATTTCTCTCTGATTTTTGGATGAGACAAAGGTATCTCAAATCTCTGACTTTCTTTAAAATTTTACGAAGAAAATCATCTTATATAGAGAGATATGATAGAGTCCTTGTCTAGGTCAAACACCTAGTCAAGGCTTATCCAAACATGGCAAGTTAAGGGACGCCCAACTCTTGAGCATCTCCTCCATATTTTTGTGAATGGATCACCAGCAAAGGGTTCACAATGTAAACCCTAAAGGCCATGAAAATTTCAAAAAAATTTTGGATAAATTCGGTGCAAAATTGAAAGAGTTTTAGATTTCTAAAACTCTATCTCATAGAATTCAAAATCCAAACTTATTCCTTTTAGATTTGATCCAAACCACCTTCCATGTAAGAAAGAAGAGAAGAGACCTTTTGTGAACGTGAGAGAGATCTGGGAGAGGGCTTTTATCGCACAAAATAAGTGGAGATTGGCGTTGAATAAGAGAGAGGGTGTGGAGAAGGCTTATGTGGCACAAGGTGGAATCCTAGTCCTACTAGGATTCTGTCTCATGACTTGTTTTAATTTGGTTTCCCAAATCAAATCAAATCAAAATTAGATCAACCCAATTAAAATAGGTCTTAACCCAATTAAGAACCTAATTTAATCAGATTAAATTATATTTAAATCTGATTTAATTTTCTAATCAAATTAGAAATTAGATTGACCCAAGTCCTAGTTGAACTAGGACTAGTTTTTCCTTGCACTTGGCTTATCCAATAAACCAATTGGACTTGATCCAATCAAGCCCAAACTAAATCTAATTAAATAATATTTAATTAGACTTAATCTCAGCCCATTGGCTTAATCAAATTAAGCCAATTAGCAATCAAATTGCTAATCAATCCTCCTGCAACACTTGTACTGGGTTAAATGTCAATCGTATTGATCATTTAACCCTAGAACGATTCTTAATCGTTGATCAACCATCCGATCGGATAATGAACTCTAATGTGTGTGACCTCATAGGTTCGAACCTAAGCTGGTAGCATAGGAATAAATTTCTATACCAATCGAAGTGATCATCTAGCAATGGTACCCGACGACTGGATAGGTCGAATGTGTAGAACAACATCCTTAGAACCCATGCGGATATAGTTTTCATATAATTCATCCCCTTGACCAAAATTATCATAGGACACCCCAGAGTTTAACTGTCAACTCTGATCAGGTTGTCCACATTGTATTTCAAAATATCAAATCCATCTGATGGATTACCTTGGCCAAGGTTTTGCTAAATTGAAATACAGCGACTCATTCTTCTCCAACTCTTAGAGTGGTCAATCCCATCTCGATCACACTCTGACTTTGCAAGTACTTGACTGTGCCCAGAAGCCTTCCGTCCCTGAATTAGAAATTCAGTTAGTCCAGTACCAAAGCACAGTGAGTTGCTTGCAAGTCACTGAGGCGATCTCAAGTCTAAGGGACACTTATACCTATATCCCATCAGAGACATTCTCGACAGCAGAATGCTCTGGAGTTGGTCACGTTCAATGATGATGTACCCTTACATCTCACCTGTATGCCATACCAGTGTCTCACACTCCTTGGTTAAGAGGACAACCAACCCATATGGCCTACAGCAACCTATGCTCGATAGAAGCTGTTGTCCTTATTAACAGTCTATCATTTGGTCGTGAACTGTTTTAAGGACTAATCGATAAATCCTCTCTTTATCGAATCTAAATAGTCCTAAGGACTTCATCATAACAACGGAGTTCATTAGAAGATGAAAGCTTATGATGAAGATGCCAAATATATTTTATTTATTAACAAATCAATTACAATACTTGGTTGCTCAACCATCAACAGCTTGACGATTGGCTTTTTGGGATACATTTTCCAACAAGCGGCCCTCGTCGTGGCTTGCCAGAGAGTGGTGGAGCCGCATGGAGTCCGTTGCAGAGAGTGGAGCAGGGTAGCAGCCCTCATCGTGGCTTGCCAGAGAGTGGTGGAGCCGTGTGGAATCCATTGTAGAGAGTGGAGTAGGGTAGCGGCCCTCATCGTGGCTTGCTAGAGAGTTTGGATCTGTCAGTTGAAGCTCGGTTGGGATGTCTGATAGAGCAGAATGGCTCTCTGTCTCGTCGATCCAGGAGAAGCTCGGATGTTTTTGAGGTCACTAACGAGTCTACTGTTGTTGGAGGCCTCGGGCGCTGAGGCTACAGGTGAGAACCATCTGCTGTAGAGACTCAGATGAAGACTTTCAGTTAGCAAAGTCCGATAGGAGCCCAATTGCTAGGGAAGTCTGTCTGAAATTTGCCTGGTGTGGAAGCTCGTCTGAAGATTATCCGTCGAAGAAGTCCTGTTTCATAAGGAACTTGATGGAAGGTCGGTCGGTGGTGGACTTCGAATGGCATTGGGGAGGCTCGTCTGCTGGAGGAGTCTGAGCGATCTGGAGGCGATCGATCGTTGTAGAAATCCAGCTGCTGAAGCCCGTCCGTTGCGAAAGCTCGTCCGGAATCCATCCGCTGTGGAAGCTTGGATGGAGTTCGATTCTTGTGGGAGGCCGAAAGGAGGTTGCTTATTGTTGGAGCTCGATCGAAGATCGGTTATCATGGGAGCTCGGAGTAACGACCTGGCCGGTGGATCCTGCCCCATGGTAGAATCTCATCTGGGATCCGGCTACGAAGAAGCTCGGCTGAAGTCTACCTGCAATGAAAGTTTAAAAGAAATTTGTTTACAGTAGAAGCTCGAATGGAATTTGCTTACAGTAGATATCCAGAGTAGACCGCCCGCCGTAGGAGTTTGGAGTAGACCGCTCGCTGTAGGAGTTCGGAGTAGACTGCTCGTCGTAGAAGTTCGGAGTAGACTGCTCGTAGTAGGAGTTCAGAGTAAACTGCTCGTAGTAGAAGTTCGGAGTAGACTACTCATAGTAGGAGTTCGGCTCTCACAGGAGCCCGGTTGGAATCCTGAAGGCGGTCGACCACTGTAGGAACTTGGACGGAGTCTGATTACTGTAGAAATCTCATTGTCTAAGAAGCTCGAATATTGGTGAAGTCCGAAAGAAGTTCGAAGAATAGTTGATCACTATAGAAGGTTGGCTGGTGGTGAGGCCCAGAGAGCTTTTGGGGCGGCCCGAAAGACGAATGCAGAAGTTCACTATCGGAGAAGTCCAGATGGTCGAGGGGTTTGGAGAGACGCCACACACAAGGTCGAAAACCGGAAGAGCCCTGGAAGGGTCGGTCTTTCATGCCTTAAATTTTCAACTCTTGAAAATATGAATTTACATTCCTACTAACTCAAAGGATGTATCATAGACACAATGTACATAATATGATAGAAGAATAATCCTTTTATTCATTTATAGTCAAAATTATAAATTTGCCCTTAGATCTGTACAGGAATGTGTCAGCCGATCTGGCATCTAGGGCACACATCTAACATGAGTTTCTACCATCAACATCTTTTCCTCTGCCTCCTATGTGGCCTTCTCGACATCTCTTTTGTTTCTCTCCTCATTGAGGGTAGCTTTTGCCAACTCCACCTCCTTCTCAAAGTCAACCTTCAGCTTCTTGAGCTCCTCCTCCTTCTTTTACAACTGGGACTCCAGATCGACAGCTTTATTTCGAGAAGGAGCTAACTCGGTCTCTAGCAAGGCAATTTTATCTTGATATTTCTTCTCCTGCTCCTCAGTAGCATGAAGAAGTATCTTAGCTACTTCAGCCTGAGCATTAGCAGTCTGGACCTTGTCCTCCAGTTGGCGGTTGAGTCACTCAAAGGTAGTCAACTCCTCATACAGAATAGTTGCATCATGTGCCAGCTACAAGAAAGAAAAATTCACTAAGTCAACAATTTGAGAAAAGAATTAACAATTGAACACCAAGAAGATGGATGCCCAGACTTACCGACACTAATGATGCATAGGAGTCCGATATAATTTTCTCGACTAGGTGGGCCTTCTTTTCTTTCCAATCGATAGGGAGCATCACCATTTTCATCAACTCCTGGATAAGTCGATGATCTCAGAGTACCATGTCATTTGTCTTGATGCACATTCTGAGCATAATATATGCCCCTTCGAAAGAATCTGAAAGACCAAGCTCAGCTATAAATATGGGGGGCATTGGAGCCTTCCCTCGACCCGCATCTCCATGCACCATGACCCAACTAATGCCTGAGTCACCTTGCACCAGTAAGGCTTGAACTGCATTTGTGGGCCTAATCGGTACTGTTAGATGAGTGCCCTAAAAGCCAATTGTTGATTGACATATTTTGTAATTTTAGAGTTTAACTTTGTACTTGTAACATTTTTATTATCAATAAATGATATTTTTATTCCAATCATATTTATATGTCCATTATTTATCCTAGAAATTAACAAAAATAATTTTTATATATTCTCAAGGTATTGAAAATTTGAGACATACATTATTAGTGGTTAGTTTCTAAATACTTTCAATCAAAAGATCATCACGGAGGACAGTGATCAATTTATTTAACATCAATGCACGGATTATCTCTCTTTTGGACCGACGAGTCTCGGATCTGTAGTGTAGGGACACTGGGGTGAGAGTGTAGGTAGTTGTTAGAGAATAACTTGTACTGAGCGTGACTAACATAACAAATCACTTGGATATCTACTCACTCATCAGTGGTTGTCTCGATACTGTAGTGGTATGAGTGGTCCTTTGACCTGAGGTATCATTGACTATTCACAACGAGGCTACTGAGTTTGATTGCATATTTTCTTGATCCTTAGCCATTCAGATCTTTGCTATGTATGTTGGCTTCAGTAGGTTCAAATTCGCTGTTAGGAGTAGGATACACCTAGATGAAATCTATCGACCTTGATAGAAAAAAAAATTCTATGCAATTTGCGAGACTGAGTTCAGAAAGTCTTTGGCTAAAGCAAGTGTGAATACTAAAAAAAAGTTTTCAAGAGATTCACAAGTGAACTCGAGTCGAATCAACCTTGCATATGACTGACGATGGAGTTTGACGAGTTCTCCATGACCTCCATCAAATCAAGACTAATGAGAGAAGAACTAAATCATACGATAACTGCATCAGAGATTCATTCTTTCATTTTGTTAGATTGTCACTACATACTGCTAGGTATCACTAGTAAATTGTGGGACTCATCGAACATCATCTTAATGATCGATGACCATTGAAGGATAAAGTTGGAATTATTCCAATCCATCGAAAGGAGTTTTGATGATATTATGATGCAAATCATAATATATCTCACTACCAGACAGAATAGAACCTATGAGATCATACACAAAAGAGGTTCTTATCCGATCAGATGGTTGATTAACAATTATGAATCATTAAAGGATATAATTATCAATATGATTAATGATTAATCTTATACAAATATTATAATTATATAATTCACTAAGTGTTAGTAAATTATAGAAAGATTAATTAACAATTAGATTATTGATTGGCTCAATTTGATAGAACAATAAAGTTTGGATCAAGTCTAATTGAATTGGATTCATGTTAATTTGGATTGGATTTGATTGGATTAAGCCTAATTGCGAGAAAAATTAATTCTGAATTTGATCAAGATTTGAATTCAGTTAATTCTTAATTAGATTAAGATTTGATTGAGTAGATTGGGTTCCTAATTTGATTAGATTCCATTATTTATTTAGGTCAAATCAAATCTAATTTAGTTTAAACTAAATAGGAAACCCTAGAGTCCCATCTCCCTGGGTCTCTCTCTCTCTCCCTTACATGTCCTAGCTTCCACGAGATATTTTTCATGCTAGAAGAGGTTTGGCATGAATAATATTGACATGAGAAAGGAGTGGGCATAGTACAGGTAGGCGGCAACGCTTAGTGACTCATCTATCTTATCTCCTAATCTCTTTCCTATTTTGAATTTGATTCAAATCAAGAGATGGAGATAAGAAGGAAATAAATCAAGTATTGTAGGAAATAAAAATGGTGCCAACCTACCTATCCTTATGAGCATTGAGAAAGGAATAGCATGAGAAATTAGATCTGATTTCTCACGCCACTCCTTAGTGCTTGGCGCAAATATTTTTGGATGCCAATATTGGTATGGCATGTCATGGTGTGGCACCCTCTTTTTCAAAACCCTAATCCCTCCTCCTTATAAAAGGGCTCCAATACTTGGATGCCTTTAGAATGAAAAATAGAGGGAAAAAATTGAAAGAAAAGTTTTGCTTAAAGTCCAGGCCTCCTTCCTCCTTTTCTTCCTCCCCATTCTTCTTAGTTTTCAAGAGAGTCTGTGAGATCTGAGAGAAAACCAGATCAGCCATCAAAGAGGAGATCTTTGTAAAGAAGCTAGCACCTCAAAAAGATCATCTCATTTCTGATTGGAATGAGTCCACATGTGGATACCTGTGGAGGTCGGGCACATGTGCGGCTAAAGAAATCATACAGATCTATGATCATCGACTGCGGTATAGTTCGACCCACACAAGATATTGAGATTCGATCTCTATATTTTAATTTTTAATTTTTAGATTATATGCATGTTTTAGATTTGGGCATGGATAGTATTAGATTTGATCTAATGCATGTGGGGTTAAAGGATTTAACCTAGATCCGTTTCCGCTGCTATTCAAAATTATTTTGAAATCTATGCATGCAACTCTATCTATTTCTAATAGGTGCCTCACTGACAATGATGACATCATTGTCCTGGTTGACAGACCCCATGGGCACCAATGGTGGAGGCGACGTCTGTTCCAACGGGGGTACTGTTGGGATGCACAAGGATTTCATGTATGCATTTCAAAAAATTTTCAATAAAAGAACATTAGATTAAACTATTTAATCTATAAATATATATATAAGATCTAATCTTAAAACTCCTATAAATAAATCAATGTCATGAATTTATATGCATAAAAATTTGAATCTAAAATGACAAGCATGTGAACCAAAAATAGCATTTAGTAATAGATCTAATCTACCACTTCTAGGATTTCAAACCCAATACCTGAGTATGGATAGTCAAAATCTATGATCAAGAATGTAGATCTGAAAGTCTTCTCTGATCGCTCACAGCTGCACAAACGTCCAGTCTCTACGGATGGTCCACACGAAGCTCCTCAAACCGATCAGTCCTCCATGGGAGTGCTAGCTCGTGCAGTTGGCTTCTGATGATAGATCTGATTTGATCTTCTTCTTCGATCATCTCAAATCTTTTCAATATTGAAGATGGATCAGAGGAGGATGCTGGATGATGGAGAAAAATCAGATGAAGACTCTCTTTTCTTTGATTTCTTTTTCACCCAAAGACCTAGAATAGTTTTAGGTCTCTCATCCGAGAGGAGAATGATCTCCTCTTTTGTTCACGCCAAGGAAGAATAAAACCCACCCAAAGCTCACATCCCAAAGAAAAATTTTCACCCCACTTTCTCTCTGATATCTCATGGTGAAAAGCTCTCTTAATTTAGCATACAAAAATGTGGCCTTTTTATGATTATCGTACAAACCAGATAAGACAGGATAAGGGTTGGAATTTGTTGCAATTCAAATTATTTTAAATTTTAATTTAATTCTAACTTTTTCTCACTCTTATCTAATTTAAAGAGAGACTTATCAAAAAAAAATAGATATAAAAATCAATTAGAAAGATTTCTTTTTCTCGTACACAATGGGCACCTTCAAAAACTATCAACGAGTGGAAGGATATGGATAAGATTTTAAGTTAAAATTTAAATCAATTTGAATTCAAATCAAAATCAAATAAATTCTATCCTTAATGGGTGACAAAAGAAGGATTATTTTTTAATTTTCTCATACACAAATTAATTTTGCGCGGTGAGGAAAGGTGTGAGATAATTTGGTGGCGCAAGAGAGAGAATCTCACTCATTTGGGACTCTAAGATTTAACTAATTGAATTTCTTTCAAACTTAATCTAATTAGATCCAAATAAAATATGATGAACTTAATCTAATTAAGCTCCTAAAACCTCAATTAAATTTGATCAAATCAATAAATTAATTGTGAAAGAACCAGATCTAGAGTTTCAGGGTTAGATCTTGAAATTTTTTCAAGATCAGACAGCGGAAGACTAAAATAAATCAAAATTTATCTTATAAAATTAAAGAATCTCTAGATTTAAGATTTTATTATATAATTATTATATAATATTAAATTAAAAATTAAAATATAAAGAGCAAGAACTACATGTTGATCATTCAACATGTTTCTATACTATATCTAATGTATGTAAAATATAATAGATCAGATCTATTACCTTGCAAATTAGATATTTTAACTTTACTGATCTGGACTTGAGGATGATATTGTGAGTCACACATGCATCCGGCCTTTAGGAGTCATCCACATAAGCCCACAAATCACGATCAGAAGTCCTGATCCAGGAAATCAGCACAGTATGCTAGTACTGTGCTAATCCTTCTTCGATGGTCGATCAGATGCCTCCTTCTTCTTGATTTGGACTCTTTCAAAGATGAAAAGTAGGAGAAAGAGTTTTAAATATGAGATACTCTCAGAAAACTCATAGATGGAGGAAGGAAAGAGGTGAACTCAGCAACCCTAGAAGAAGACCCTCTTCTTCTTCTCTTTGCTTTTTCCCAGGCACTTAGTTTTGTATCTATTATATCTCTATGCCCCAACACTCTTTCTCTCTAATTCTCACACACCCCAAAGGAATCTCAATGTTCTATAATCCACAGTAATTTTAAAAAGAAATTCATCTTAAATAAAGATATATGAAGAATCATTGTCTAGGTCAAATACCTAGTCAAGGAAAATTCAAACAGGGCAAGACCAGGGGTGCCTAACTCATGGGCACCCCATCCTTCTTTTTCTATCATGGACTACCAGCAAAGGATGCACAATATGTGCCATAAAAGTCATAAAAATCTAAAAAAAATATGGATAAAATCAGTGCCATAAGGAAAGAGTTTTGGTTTCCTAAAATTCTATCTCATAGAATTTGAAATCCAAACTAATTCCTACTTTGACTTGGTCCACAACCACTTTTCATGTAAGAGAGAAAGAGTAACAAGCTTTGGGTGTGCATGAAAGCTTAGGAGAGAAGATTTTGTCGTACAAAATAAGAGAGAGTAAGCATGGGGGGCTAAGGTAGTGCAAGGTGGAATCCTAATCTTACTAGGATTCAATCTATAACTTGTTCAAATTTGGTTTCTTAAACCAAATCAAACCAAAACCAAATTAACCTAATTAAAATAAGTCTTAACCCAATTAAGAATCTACTTTAATCAAATTAAATTAGATTTAAAACTAATTTAATTTTCTAATCAAATTAGAAATTAGGTTGATCCAAGTCCTAATTGGACTAGGACTAGTTTTTTCTTGCACTTGGCTTATCCAATAAATCAATTGGACTTGATCCAATCAAGATCAAACTAAATCTAATTAAATTATATTCAATTAGACTTAATCTCATCCTATTGACTTAATCAAATTAAGCCAATAAGTAATCAAATTACTAATCGATCCTTCTGCAATACTTGCACTAGGTTAAATATCAATCATATTGATCGTTTAACCCTAGAACAATTCTTAATCATTGATCAACCATCCGATCGGATCGTAAACTCTAATGTATGTGATCTCATAGGTCTGAATCTAAGCCGATAGCATAGAAATAAATTTTTATACCAATCGAAGTGACCATCTAGCAATGGTATCCGATGGTCGGATAGGTCGAATGTGTAGAACAACATCCTTAGAACCCATGTGGATATAGTTTTCATATAATTCATCTTCTTGATCAAAATATTCATAAGATACCTCAGAGTTCAACTGTCAACTCTGATCAAGTTGTCCACATTGTATTTCAAAATATCAAATCCATCTGATGGATTATCCTGGTCAAGGTTTTGCTAAATTAAAATACAGTGACTCATTCTTCTCCAACTCTTGGAGTGGTCAATCCCATCTTGATCACACTCTGACTTCATAAGTACTTGATTATGTCCAGAAGCCTTCCATCACTAAATTAGAAATTCAGTTAGTCCAATATTAAAGCACAGTGAGTTGCTTGCAAGTCACTGAGGCGATCTCAGGTCTAAGGGACACTTATTCCAATATCCCATCAGAGATATTTTCGACTGCAAAATACTCTGGAGTTGGTCACATTCAATGATGATGTATCCTTACATCTCACCTATATGCCATACCAGTGTCTCCATACTCTTTGGTTAAAAAGACAACCAACCCATATGGCCTACAGCGACCTATGCTCGATAGAAACTGTCATCCTTATTAACAGCCTATCATTTGATCATGAATAATTTTAAGGACTAATCGATAAATTCTCTCTTTATCAAACCTAAATAGTCCTAAGGACTTCATCATAACAATAGAGTTCATTAGAAGAGAAAATTTATGATGAAAATGCCAAAAATATATTTTATTTATTAACAAATCAATTATAATACAAGGTTACTCAACCGTCAACAGATTGATGATTGATTTTTGGAATATATTTTCTAACAAATTGAGCCATAGATCTGATCAAATTAGGATCATTTCTCTCTTATCGATTAGGTCATCTCATAACCTAATCAAACTTGACCTGATTAAATCCAATTCAATCAAACTTGATCTAGACTTTAATACTTAATCAAATTGAGCTAATTAGTGATCTAATCACTAATTAATCCTCTATTAATGATAGAGTCTAAGTCTAGCGGGACTCTTCTCTAGATTAGCCATATGATTGGAGAGGAACTTCTAATGTGTGTGATCCCATAGGTTCGAACTTAAGCCGGTAGCATAGAAACTGATTCTGTACCAATCGAAGTAACCATCTAGCAATGGTATCCGATATCCAAATAGGTTGAATGTATGCAAAACAATACTCAAGAATCTATTTGGATATAGTTACCATATAATTCATCCCTTTGATCCTTAATGCTAGGAAGACATAGAGTTTAAATTGTTAACTCTTAATAGTACATCCATTATATGTCTCAACCTGATAAATTTTGTGACTCTTCAAAAGGATTGCCCTAGCCAAGGTCTTACTAAATTGAAATACAAAGTATTCTCTTCAATCTCTTGGAGTGGTCAATTCCATCTTGACTCACACACCGACTTCACAAATACTTGACTTTGCCTAAAAATCTTCCGATCTCGAATTAAAAATTCAGGTAGTCCAACACCAAAGCACAGTGAGTTGCTTGCAAGTCATCGTGGTAATCTCAGATCGGAGGAACACTTATACCCATATCCTTTCGGAGTGATTCTTGACAGCAGAGTACTTCAGAGTTGATCATGTTCAGTAAAATATACTCCTACATTTCACCTGCATGCCATACCAGTATCTCTATGCTCCTTGGTTAAGAGGACAACCAACCTATATGATACACAACGACTTATACTTAATATGTCTATCATCCTAGTAATAGCATATCATTTGATCGCAAACTCATTTAAGGACTAAATGATAAATCTTTCTTTATCAATTTAAAATAGTCCTAAAGACTTTCATCATAATACAGAAGTTTGATATAGAAGATGTACAAGCTTATGATAAAAATTATCAAATAAATATTTTATTAATTAATTCATATACAATTACATCAAATAGCATAACCATCAACAGGCTGATGATTGACTTTGAGACATATTTTCCAACAGGTACTCAAGATGGCGATAGTGGTTGAGTGCTCCTCAGAATGTGTGAGGAAGATCCTTCTCGAGGTTTTTTCGGTGGTCTCCGAGAATAGGGTCGAAGCCCGACCTCTTCCTAACAACACATCAGATGGCTTCTGTCAAAATCTTCATACTTGCAAGCTGACAAGAAAAGTAACCTCCAAATAGAAAGTAAATCCATAGAAAGATTCAAAAATTTGACAAAAAAAAGCTTCCCTAAGGAGTTAATCAAGCTTATCTCGATGTCATATAGCGCTTGCTCATCGAGAAGTTCCCATTGAGTATAGAAACTTTAACACCAAGTAGTAACTCGTACGGCTCTCAATCTGCTTTGAGGACTACTTTATTCTTGTTTGGAGAAAGGTTGGGAGTAGTCTAGATCCAATTAAGATGGTCGACAGTGACGTAAAAGAACTTATTCTTCCACCCATGGATGGAAGAAGTAAGCTTGGTAATAAATTGATGATGGTACTGAGGACTGAAGAACCACCATCCCCTCTCTCAAAGATGTTTCTTCAACATAAAAAAAGCACAAAAAAAAGAAATCCTTAGTTCAAAGCGAAGGAGATGGCCAAGAACAACAAAAGAAGAAAGGATTCAGATGGAGTTAGGAGCAAGTTGGGCAGAGACTATATCATACAAATCAAAAATATTGGCAAAGAAAGGATACAAAGAAAATCAAAGCTCTGACAAAAGGAACTCCTCATAGACAGCAATATAGCCATCAAGGGGACGGACAACCCGACCATCTTTGCCAGATGTCAATAATCTATACCGACTCAGGATTTAGTAGTGATCTCTTAGCCACTGAACAATGGCCTCAGATAACTCAGATCTCTCATAAAGAGGTCCAGAAAGATTCTCTGTAGCTAGCTGATCATCCAACTAATGAGAACATGGCGGTCCTACTGAGAAAAAGTAACATCCTCGATCTACCTTCGAGCAGTTGGAGCTCGAGAATCTTGATCTTTCACAATGTTCTCATCTCCAGACTCCCTTTTGGTTGAAGACATTCCCAAAAACCCTTAAAAGAAATTCAACGAAACTAGAAACAAAAGAAAGGAAAGAATGGATCGACCTCACAAATGTACCAATGATAATGGAGAAGCTGACAACAATGAAGCTTAGAGCACACCATGGAGGATAAACCCTACATGCAACTAAGGACTGGAACAAAAAGAACAAAGCAAGAGTGGGGTTCGCAATGAAGAAACCTGAACCAGAAAAAGATTCAAAAGGAAGATGACCTATCTATAGACACATCCGATGGCTATGATCAATGCAAAAGATCCTGCCATCATTAGAGATTCTAATGCGTGGCTGCGATCTCAGCCAACTACTCATTCGGCTTTTCGACACACCGCTGCTGTGATCCTGCCAAGTTAGTCAAATCCACATAAGAACCGATTAACCAAATAACAGACTGACATGTGGCTGACTTGGACCGTTCGAAAATCATTACTCTACTACACGATCTTCCATTATCATTATGGAAGCTTGCTTTGAGTGATCTGCAGCATTAACTGTGACACATCCTGCAAGACAACAAAGCTGCCGCACATCTTGCAAAACAACAAAATGGCTATCCATTTTATGAAATGACAAGATGGTTGGATGCCTTTTTTTGAAACAATAATAAATGAAATTCACTGAAGGAAATAGCTCGGATTCAAGCACCAATTAACTCCTCTCAGCCAATTATGCTATAGCATCGGATTTAGGAGTTGGGGGCAAGTGTTAAGGTAAATCCTCATCTCTCAACCGACTAAGTGGACAACCGATTAAGAGGATCATGCCAACTTTCATATCGACCGACAATCCAATTTGAAATTCAATCGACGATGATCGACTAAGACTGAGTTCGGTTTGAGCCGACTAAGTCCGATATGTGACTGTCAATATCTGGTTAACAACTTTTTCGATTTCTTGCCGAGTATCTTAATTTTGAGAGAATAGGGACCAAGTATTACTCAGCATGGGTATTGCTTTTCTACATTCATGAGATCATGGGGCATAATAACTATCTACTAATCATCCCTTACTTGATTTTAATGGTGGTTAATAAGGTAACCATCCACTAAGAGCAATAACTCACATGTTTCGAATTTTAAGGGGCAGAAGTTACACAGTAATGGCATTCTCTATCCTATATAAAGAGGTAAGCAAGAGGATTGAGATAAGATTTTTCTGACTATTAAATACTTTGCTCTCGTGTTTGGGTTCTTTATACTGTTCTCTGTCTCTGACTGACTTTAGCATCGGAAGATCCTTTATTGAATAACTTCGATAAGTGGACTTAATTTTATAGGTTTTTTGCCATCCAATAACTAAGCATAATACCTCGGCTCATGATCAACCATCTCGTCGGAGATTTGTGGCAACAACTTCCATTCCAGCCACTGGGTCGGAGTGAGTCTCATTCTGATTCTGATTCCAGAGAGGAATGAGAATGGCTAAATCCAATCCGAATTCTCCTAACAGCTTCAAATCTCATTCCATCGGAACTAGAATAAAAAAAATCTGAACATGTGCCATCCTTCCAACCTCCACCACACCGTCGACCTCAAGGGAGATGTACTCGTGGGTGTCGTGTTGCTCCTTGAATTGATTTTGATGATTACAAAATATTTGAGAGGATTACTAATGATTTTGGCTTGAAAAAAGATTTATTATATTTCAGAGGTAAAACTGTAATTTTATCAAGTTTTGATTCGAAAGTCTCAAGAGCAAGAACAGAAGATTTGTAATCTATTGGAGGTAATTTTATACTTTTTAGATGGATATGTTGAGAGAAATTCATGTTTAAAGAATTGGATCGACCCTCTAGGTCGACTCCTATCAAAAGGGACTGAACTGCATGCCATTTCTGACTGGCACACCTAAAGAGGACGATCTCATGAGTCGACCTCTGTTGCTGTGTAAGCCAAAATTACAGAACAGTTAGTTTCTGTTCTATACCACAGAGGTCAACCCCATGAGTCGACCCCTATGCAGAGGTCGACCCCATGAGTCTATCTCCTGTGACGGAAACTTCCATAATGACTAGTTTTTAGCTCTTTTTGACAGTATTTAATGCTCTTTTAATAATCTTCAATAGCTCTATTTTCAGTCCAGATTTATCTCTAGCATCCATTGAAGATATAAAGGCACTTAAAGGAGGAAAAAAACAAGATTTTTCAAGCATTCATTTTCAGCCCTAAGCAAAATGACCTCTTCAAGCAAAAGAAGCTTTCAATTCAAGTTCACCAACCCCTCAAGAGCTCATTCAAGTCTTCAACCACCTTGAGAGAAATTAGAAAAGCTTCCTTCGTGTTGTGTAAAGTGTAGTTAAAATTTTATTTGCTCATTAAAGGAGCTAAATTTATATTTTTGTGTGATTAACTCATATACTCTGTTTGTCTTGATTTTTAGTTTTGAAAGGATTCCAAACTTAGAAATGTTGGTCTGAACCTTGAATCAGATTGTATTGAATTGGCTTGTACCTAAAAAAAAGTGTTCTAGCTTGAGATAGCTAGAGTCGGAGGTATCGACGTTGTATTCTTGTTGAATACAGTTTAGTGGATTTGAATTTTTAAGTAGGAGCTTGGAGAGTGGATGTAGGTGCAAGGTTGGCAGCAAACCACTATAAATCTTGATTGTTTGTGTTGTGCTTACTTGCTCTCTTCCTAAATTTATTTACTTTCTTACATTCTTGCATCTTATTGCTACACCTTACTTAAATCATTCACTACATATAACTTGCTTAGTATTACTTAATCCTTGTGATTCTAAATTAACTTTAAAATTTAAAAAATTTAATTCATGCTCCCCTCTTGGGTTGCATAGCTAGGCAACAAGTGGTATCAGAGCTCGGTGCTCTAGTTCTTTTTTGATTTAACCATCAAAGAGCTAAAGATCTATGGCAACTCAAGTTGGTGCTTTACTAGCCGAGGGGCAGTCCACAAACCGACCTCTACTTTTCAATGGATCAAACTACATCTATTGAAAAGCTTGGATGAAAATCTTTATCCAAGCACTTGACTATGATATGTGGAGCATCATAGTTAATAGACCACACACACCCACTAAGATAATTGATGGTGTAGAATCAATCAAATCCGAAAGAGAATGGGATGAGGTTGACAAAAAAATGGCTCAACTCAATGCCAAAGCCATGAATGTTTTATATTGTGCTTTAGATGCTAATAAATTTAATTACATTTCAACATGCATGTCGGCTAAGAAAATATGAAATAGATTAGAAGTAACGCATGAAGGCACTAATCAAGTTAAAAAATCAAAAATTAACATGCTTGTGCATAAATATGAACTCTTTAAAATAGAGCATGATGAATCAATAACTAAAATATTTACTCATTTTACGGATATTATTAATGATCTAAAAAATTTTGGTAAGTCTTATTCTAACAGCGATCTTGTGAGAAAGATTCTTAAGTCTTTACCAAAGACTTGGAAGGCCAAAGTGACTGCAATCCAAGAAGCCAAAGATCTGAATATTTTATCCTTGGAGGAGCTTCTAGGATCGCTAATGACACATGAGCTAAGCATGAAACAACATCAAGAAGATGTCAAGAAGAAAAGGACAATCGTCCTCAAGTCCACTACTTAACTCGATGAGAAATCTGAAGAAATAAAAAATGAAGAGCAAGATGAAGAAATGACCCTCATCACTAAAAAGTTTAAAAGATTTTTTAAGAAAAAAAATAAAGGATGAGGAAGAGGCCACCTACAAAAGGAGAGCATAGCAAGGAGAAGGATAAGGAGCAATCCCTTATTTGTTATGAATGTAAGAAGTCAGGACACTTTAGATCCGAATATCCATAACTTAAGAAGGGCCTCAAGAAGTACAAGAAAAAGGCTATGGTGGCTACATAGAGTGATAGTGATGAGTCAAACTCCGAAGAAGAAGAATCTCATGAATAAGCCAACTTGTGCCTTATGGCACATGAAAATGAGATAAATGCTGAAACTCCTAATGACTTTACTTTTGAAAAACTTCAAGAAGTATTTTATGATCTAGTTGATGATCTAAAGAAGTTAGGGATAAAGAACAAAGAATTAAAATCAAAGAATCAATCTTTAATAAAAGAAAATAAGATTATTTCAAATAAAAAATTGATCTTGATATAAGAAAATCGAAACTTAAAAAATAAAATTGCTAAATTAAAACCTATAGTAGAAAAGTTCACTTTAAGTTCAAATAAACTTCAAATGATACTTGATAATTAAAATATCATTTAAGATAAAGCTGATCTTGGCTACAATCCTTTAAAGAAATAAAAATTTTTAAAAAATATTTATGTAAACTCATCAAGCAACAAGTTTTCAAATATTACTTGCTTTAAATATGGTAAAGAAAGACACAAATTCTATACATTATTCTCTAGCAAATCTGAAAATTCTAATGTGAAGAAAATATGGGTTCCAAAAGGAACCATTATGACTAACCAAAAAAGACCCAAGAAAATTTGGGTACCTAAAGTCAAAACTTAATTTTTGTATGCAGGTGTGTCTTGCATCCCAAGGAACAAATCGAAAATGGTATCTTGATAGTGGATGCTCAAGACACATGATCGATGATGAATCTCAATTCATCATACTTGATGCAAAAGATGGAGGGATGGTCACCTTTGGAGATAATGGCAAAAAAAAGATCATCGATATGATAATATTAGTATCACTCCCCCCAAGTATATTAAAAATATTTTATTAGTAGATGGTTTAAAACATAATCTATTAAGCATTAGTCAATTTTGTGACAAAAGGTACAAAGTTATTTTTGAATCTTCATTATATATAGTAACTAGTCCCAATGATGAAGACATTAAATTTGTTGGACATAGACATGGTAATATTTATATGGTAGATTTGAATGATCTATCCAAGATAAACATGCAATGTCTAGTAATCTTGAATGCCAAAATTAATGAGACTAGTTGGTTTTGGCACCGTAGACTTGCACATATTAGCATGCATTCACTTTTAAAACTTATTAAAAAAGAATTGATTATCGGTTTACCTAAATTGAATTTTGAAAAGAATAGAATTTATGATGCATGCCAACTGGATAAACAAACAAAAGTTTCATTCAAATCTAAAAATATTGTTTCAACTTCTAGGTCATTAGAATTATTGTACATGAATTTATTTGGACCCACAAGAACTACTAGTTTAGGTGGAAAAAATTATAGTTTTGTAATTATTGATGATTTCTCTCATTTTACATGGATTTTCTTTTTGGCACATAAAGATGAAACTTTTTATATGTTCTCAAAATTTTATCGAAGAGTTACTAATGAAAAAGATTTTTCAATTCAAAATATTCGAAATGATCATGGAACCGAATTTAAAAATCAAGATTTTGAAAAGTTTTGTGATGAAAAAGGCATTGACCATAATTTTTCAGCACCTAGGACACCCCAACAAAATGGGATAGTAGGAAAAAAAAATAGAATTCTTGAAGAAATGGCCCGTATCATACTATGTGAAAGCAACCTCTCAAGATACTTTTAGGCAGAAGCAATTAACACGGCATGCTACATTTTAAACTGTGCTTTAATTAAATCAATTCTAAAGAAAACATCCTATGAGCTTTGAAAAGGAAGAAAACCAAACATTGTATTTTTTCATATTTTTGATTATCGATGTTTTATTTTGAACAATGGTAAAGAGAGGTTAGAAAAATTTGATGCAAAATTTGATGAAGTTATTTTTTTTGTTACTCCTTTTCTAGCAAAGTTTTTAGAGTTTTCAACAAAAGAATTTTAGTAGTAGAGGAGTCAATACATGTTGTTTTTGATGAGACTAATGATCTTGCTTCAAGGAAGAATGAAGATATTGATGATGCAGATCCTCTTATAGAAAGGATGAAAGAGCTCACCCTAAAAGACTCAACAATTCAAAATGAAGAAGAACATGAAAATAAACAAGATGATGAAAATGAAGAACAACAAGAACAACCTCAAGGTATAAATAATCTATCCAAAGAATGGAGGTATGATCACAATCATCCCAAAGAACTAATCATTGGTGATCCTACACATGGAGTAAGAACTCGTTCTTCACTTAGAGATGCATACAATCATTTTGCATTTGTTTCTCATTTTGAACCTAAAACTATAGATGAAGCTGAAAAAGACTATAATTAAATTAATGCAATGCAGGAAGAACTTAATCAATTTGAAAGAAATAATGTATGGATTTTAGGATCAAGACCTATAAATTATCTAGTAATTGGCACAAAATGGGTATATAGGAATAAATTGGATGAACATAGAAATGTAATTAGGAATAAAGCTAGATTGATTGTAAAGGGTTATAATCAAGAAGAGAGAATTGATTTTGATGAGACCTTTGCATCTGTTGTTAGATTAGAAGCAATTAGACTTTTACTTGCATATGCATGCTTTATAAATTTTAAGTTATTCCAAATGGATGTCAAAAGTGCTTTTAAGAATGGCTATATTGTTGAAGAAGTATATGTAGAACAATCCTTCGATTTTGAAAATCATACTTTTCTTAATCATATTTTCAAATTAAACAAAGCTCTATATGGTTTAAAGCAAGCACCTAGGGCTTGGTATGAAAGGTTAAGTAAACTCTTGCTTAACAATAGTTTTTCAAGAGAAAATATAGATACAATCCTTTTCATTAAAAGAAATCATGATGGTATCTTACTTGTACAAATATACGTTGATGACATTATATTTGGATCTACTAATAAAATTCTTTGTCAAGATTTTGCTAAGCTCATGCAGGAGGAGTTCGAGATGAGCATGATGGGAGAACTTACATTCTTCCTCAGACTCCAAATCAAATAAACAAATGAAGAAATCTCCATCACCTAAAGCAAGTACACAAGAGAACTACTCAAAAGATTTGGAATGGAGTGCTCCAAAATAATTGGTACCCCCATGAGCCCATCATATAAGCTTGACAAGGATGAAGGAGGTAAAAATGTAGACTCAAAATTTTATAGAGGCATGATTGGTTTTTTATTGTATTTAACTGCTAGTATACCAGATATTATGTTTAGTATTTGTCTATATGCTCGCTTTCAATCAAATCCAAAAGAATCATACTTAAATGTAGTTAAAAAAATTATTAAATATTTAAAAGGTACACAAACTCTAGGATTATGGTATTTTAAGGACTCATCAATTGACTTAATAGGATATTCAGATGCCAATTTTGCTGGATGTAGGTTAGATAGAAAAAGTACTAGTGGAACTTATCAATTTCTAAGAGTTAACTTAATCTCTTGGTTTAATAAGAAATAAAATTTGGTGGCACTATCTACGGTCGAGGTTGAATACATTGCAGCTGGAAATTGCTGTACTCAAATTTTATGGATTAAGCAATAACTTGAGGATTTTGGCATCAAACTCAATGAAACTCCCATAAGATGTGATAACACTAGTGCTATTAATCTAACTAAAAATCTAATTCAGCATTCTAGATCAAAATATATTAAAATTAGACATCATTTCATAAGAGAACATATCCAAAATAAAGATATAATTCTTGATTATGTATGTACTGAAAAATAATTGGCTGACATCTTTACCAAGGTCTTAAGTGAAGATAGATTTTGTGAAATTAGGAGAGAATTAGAAATCATTGATCTTTCAGCTTGAGTATCTTTCTGATTTCAAATTTAATTTGCCAAAAATTCATTGAACCAATTTATTTTTGAGCTAAATTCATATCTCTCCTTTCTTAAAAGCTCAAAACTATCTTTCATATGATCAATCTCTCAAATAGACACCCTTCCTTCAAGTTTCAAGCTTTTTCAAAAATTTTTCATCATTTTTTTAAATTTTTTCTTATCATGAGTCGACCTCCAGGGTCGATCCTAGGATAAACTTGCAATTTTTTATTAAAATCCATCGAGCTCTGTTTTATTGAAATTTCTCCGATTACAAAGAGCCGACCCCTTTGCCGTTCATCTTCCCCATTCCACCGAACAAGATCACCTCCCTCTCCACTCTTATCTCAAAATCTCTCTTCCCACCGAATTTTTCTCTTTAAGTCACCTTTTTAGGATTTAAATCTCTCTTTTTTTTCTTCTTCATTTGGG